>NW_028270138.1:895000-937500 GCF_056152115.1 Neolamprologus brichardi | reverse complement strand
AAAGTAAAGGACGCTCTGAGCCCCTCAGGGTGGCACAAACACATTAAACCCATGAAGGACCTTGATGATGACAGCGTGAGCCGGCAGGTTCACTCCCCAGGCCAAGGTGGCGGTACAGACCAGGACCTTGAGGTGGCCTCTGGAGAACATGCTCTCCATCAGGCTGCGGTCAGAGCGCAGCATGCCAGCGTGGTGGATGCCGAAACCTTCAGGAAACATTTCTTTCATCTGCTTGTTCCTGGAGCGCTGGATCTGGAAGAGATGGTCAAAGAAGGAGTTTCAGAAGGAGTGGAGGTGTGTTTACACTAAACAGCAGCAGCAGTCAAACACTTCCTGTACAGCACGGGGACAACATGCAGTGATCAGCCACTGGCAGCAGAGTGTAACACATGCACACGGCTGTAGGTCTGCTGCACACTCCAGCAGCATCTGCAGCTCAGCACACACACAGAGATGTGTGCTGTGACTGACAGCAGCCCTGTGACCCGGCCGGCCACGGGGGGAGTCCTCATCACAAGGCTTTATCTCTCTCTCTGGGCATCTAAATGGAGGTCAGCGCCCAGCAGGCTTCTGCGCGGCAAAGAGAAATCCCATTACTGCCAGCAGCTGTCTGCCTCACACACTCCACGAATGTTTGGATTGCAGTGATTGTCTGCATTTGTATGCAAACCCTGTGGATAAAAGCTGGAGGCTGACTGTGCAGGTAAAATGTCACAGAGGTAAAGCTTTGCTGCCACAGGCCTCAGTGACGAATGTACCACACGAGTTACTGCCAGCTTTCACTCGGTCTGCTCAGAATACTGCAGGTTTAATAACACGGCTCTTTTCTTTTTATTCTGCGTGATTCATGTGGCGCCAAATCACAACCAGAGTCGCCTGAAGGCGCCGAGTCCCAGGGAAAGAAGCAGACGTCTCCATACTGGAGAACAGCTGTCTGTTCCCAAACTGGAGACACTGGAGACGGTTACTCACCCTCAGTGACTGAGGAGGGAACGTCTGTGTTAAACACACATGTCATCTTTGTGATACCCAGTGTATAAGTGTATATTTATCAGGTTGTTTTCTCGCTGCTCGTCTCTCTGTGCGCTGCACTTTGAATAATGGTTCAGTCCTGCTGTGAAACGACAGCATCTTGACGTTTGAAAGCGGAGGATCTGAGGTCATCCTCAGTCATGCTCTGTAAATGACATCATCATTAATAAAAGCAATGATGAGGGCTTCCTCAGGTCACACACTGAGTGAGGCCACGCAGGCGTGTTTCTACGTGTTTCACAGCCAGTGGCATTTCCCAGTGTGGCCATTAACAGGAGTGCACGTTTAAAAACACTGGATTCAGGTTTCAAACCCTTCGGTGTGTGCAGTCATCATGATGCTTTTGTAACTGCACGTGCTCTGATGTGCTGGAAGAACCAAGCTCTGTATGAACACTGTGACCAGAGTGGGAGCTGAGGAAGACTTAGAGGAAGGCTGTGATTGTGCTGTCACACACAGACACACAACACTGATCTCAGAACAGCTGTAATGATGCACACAAAGCTCTGTGTGGTCAGAAGTCACAGCAACACAACCTGTTTCATGGAAACACACTGTTGTGCGTCCTTCACACTCTGCCTGAGTCACCCACACCAACATCAGCTTCTACATCACAGCAGTGACACAACCACACACTGAGGGATCAGTGGGTCTGTCAGTGCTCGTCCAGGGTCAGTGTCGTCACGCCTCCTTTGAAAAATGCTCATTACAAATAAATACGATGTTTTTCTGAGTACCGTAGTTTTCAGGTCATCAGCCGCTACTTTCCCCTCACTGTGAACACTGACGTGCGGCTAATGCAGCCAAAAACATTTTGCCTGGTAACAGTAGACCAATCAAAATGATAAGTAGTATATATATACGGTATATAGTTTTATTGGTTGTTAAGAGACGTTGTTTGTGCGCTGTTCTGTAAAAAAACCATAAGCAACGTAATGTGTGTGTTACTGATACGCACGTGTACTTAACGTTTACGTTACCATGTTACGTTACCATGTTTACGTTACCATGTTTACGTTACCATGTTTACGTTACCATGTTTACGTTACCATGTTTACGTTACCATGTTACGTTACCATGTTACGTTACCATGTTTATGTTACCATGTTTACGTTACCATGTTTACGTTACCATGTTTACGTTACCATGTTACGTTACCATGTTATGTTACCATGTTTATGTTACCATGTTTATGTTACCATGTTACGTTACCATGTTTACGTTACCATGTTTACGTTACCATGTTTACGTTACCATGTTATGTTACCATGTTATGTTACCATGTTTATGTTACCATGTTTACGTTACCATGTTTACGTTACCATGTTACGTTACCATGTTTATGTTACCATGTTTACGTTACCATGTTTACGTTACCATGTTTACGTTACCATGTTACGTTACCATGTTTATGTTACCATGTTTACGTTACCATGTTTACGTTACCATGTTTACGTTACCATGTTATGTTACCATGTTTATGTTACCATGTTTACGTTACCATGTTATGTTACCATGTTATGTTACCATGTTATGTTACCATGTTTATGTTACCATGTTTACGTTACCATGTTTACGTTACCATGTTATGTTACCATGTTATGTTACCATGTTATGTTACCATGTTTACGTTACCATGTTATGTTACCATGTTTATGTTACCATGTTTACGTTACCATGTTTACGTTACCATGTTATGTTACCATGTTATGTTACCATGTTTACGTTACCATGTTATGTTACCATGTTATGTTACCATGTTTATGTTACCATGTTTACGTTACCATGTTATGTTACAGGAGATGGTGGAGAGTCCCAGATTTAAACCTAGTGGGAGTGTCCCCCCACAGAGGGACAAAAGGACCCCCTGATGATCCTCTAATCGCCTGAGCCAAGGTGTGGAACTGGGTGTGGGTCCCAATCAGCCAGAGTTTCAGGTGAGTTCATTGTGAAACCTGGCCCCACCTTATTTCTGGGACTCTCCACCATTTGACCTTAGAACTGAAGAAGCTTCTCGGATGAAGGTGAAACGTCTTCAAGTAACTTAAAGAAGTCCAGACGCTTTTCTTTGCAAACTCCTTTGACTACAATGACCTGGATGACTGAGAACCTTCACAGACATGTTATGTTACCATGTTTACGTTACCATGTTTACGTTACCATGTTTACGTTACCATGTTTATGTTTCCTTACGGATTAAATTAAACGCTAAAAATCCTCACCTGTAATATTTCTGTGTAAATATCTCATATTACAGGTGAAACACATGTGGTGAGGCCCGTACAAGTACAAAATCGATTATCTTTCTATTAGCATGCAGCTTGTAATCAGGTGTGCTCTGTAGTCCGGGATTTACGGTAATCACACTTCATCATGTGTTGCTCCCTCTGAGAGCGGCGCTGCTGTCTCATGTGACACGAGGCCCCACTGAGCGTCTTGATGCTTCTCCACCATTCACAGAGTTCACAGGGGAGTGGCTGCAATCACAGCATGTAAGATGGTGACAGATGGACCCTCAGGCCCCCTCCTCCAGTCAGAGATGGTCTTTCCCTCCTTGGCTCCGCCCTCAAACCAGCGTTCCTCCCTGTCCAGGATGTTACACCCTCATCCTCAGGCTCTGCTGTGTCGGGCCGTCGCTCACTGAGCAGTTGTTAAATATGAAAGCCGTATGAATCACATGATATAGATTTCACAGTCCAGCGTTTCTCATTCAATTAAACTTTATTCGTACAGTTGCCTCAAGCTGCTTCACACTGTCAGGCAGCTACAATAATACAGAGGAGGGAAGAAGGCAGTCGTCTGGGTGTGAAGCTGCACTGCAGAACAAGGACTACTGTGGCTACCTGCAGTCCAAGAAGGTGGAGCTGTCCGTCTACAAGATGACCAACTGATTATTGATTATTTATCGCCACAAAGGAGATATATTTGTATTATTTAGTTAGAAAACTGAGTGCATGTGAATCTGAGGGAGCTGCAGGCGTCCAGCACGTAGGGGAGGTTTGGGCTCAATCAGTCCCAAACAAACTAATATATGAATGCATTAATGAATCAGAGCATCTGTTTTAAACCCAGTGAAGCAGAAACACTAGAAGCTTCTCTGACAGCGTGCGGTGGAGTCGTCACGCTCAGGCAATGCACTTTCCTGGGGAAGCAGGTAATTGAAATGCTGTGGCTGAGGCTTCTTTCTGAGGTGTCAGAGTGTGTTACAGACATGCTTCCAGCCTCTAATCTAAGGTGAGTTAGTGCTGACGTCTGCTGTGCCATGACTATATTTGAGATGGCAGTGACCTAAGCTCCTGATCAGCTTCCATTAGGCCTGCCGCTGGCTGCAGCTCCTGCTGCACAGCTCCGTCAGTGCACCGACAGCGAGCTGCCAGCTCCGCTCACCGTCTCTCACGCCTATGCCCGTGGAAAGAACATCAGCTCACACCACAGCTAAACTAAATTACCCCAAAATTCAAAGACTGCCTGCATCTAAGTGAAACGGGTTTCAAATTTGTGACGATCCAACTGAGCTCTGCACATGCCCGGTGCTTTGAGTGGTGGCGCACAGTGCTGAGGCCTCGTTAGACGTGTGGTGGAAACAGCGTTTCTGTGCAGCACACTCCAGCTTCAAAGCTTTCAAATATCACTGTGGAAATGTGACACTCGTGCTCTCCCACAGCGCGCTGCTATCACTCCATGATCTTTGCTGTGTTGAGCCATGATGGCTAATTGTGGATTTAGTGGCCGTTGGCGGCCATGCTTGGTGCTGCAGAGGCTACGTCTCCACTCACGACCTCCACACTTCAGCTCTCCGCCTGCTGCTGTAGCTCCAGTTTGCCATATCGATCAGCTGATGATCAATACAGGAAGTACTGCAGCTGCTTCATACGTCACTGTATGAGTACACAGTGAATATGTACCAATGAAGTCAGTACTGAGTAAAGCAACAATCCAGTAACAGTTTAGTATTTGGTCAGACAGTTGAAGGTGTCAGTGATAGAAACGTGTTTGCTGTCTCCATGGTTACTACGGTGTCTGTGGTCACATGGCACAGCGTCACGGTCAGCAGTGACCTCATCGTCGTACTCACTGTAGTCACACTTTCACCACATGCGCGACGTGCTCATCAGCACACGTTGTGCGTGCGATGTTACCCAACGCTGTTCAGCAGGACGAGTGATCGGCTCTGCTGGAGTCATCAGATCTCTGTGAGACTTCTTACATCTTTTAAACTCACCACCGTCTGCTGTAAGCACGCAGCAACATGACAGACGTGCAGAATCAGGATTTAATTGGCTGCAACGTCTAGAACGATACAAGAGAAACAGCCCAGCTGGGACTGGTTTCCAGTGATGGCGCACTTCTACAAACGGGTCCTGTAAGTGATGTTAAGAGCATTTCCTCTGATGTTCCTCGCTGCTATCAGCTCCTCTCACAGCACTGTCACCTTCACAGTTTGGGCGACGACCAACTTAAACGTCTCAGTCAGGTAATGCAGCGCTGCGTCAGAGTCCGCCTTCATTGCAGCTACGCCTCACCATGACAACAATCATGAGGTCCGCTCAAAGCTGACCCCACAGAAGGAGCTGCTCACTGACCTACAGGTCACCACAGCCTCCAGAAACACCACTACTAACACAGTGTGCTGTAATGGTTTGAGGTTTCCAGTGCTCACACGGTCAGGCAGAAGGTGCTGTGGTCAGAGGATGATGTTTGGGGGAAGTCAAAGGAGCTTGCAAAGAAAAGCGTCTGGACTTCTTTAAGTTACTTGAAGACGTTTCACCTTCATCCAAGAAGCTTCTTCAGTTCTAAGGTCAAATGGTGGAGAGTCCCAGATTTAAACCCAGTGGGAGTTTCCCCCCACAGAGGGACAAAAAGAGGAAGAGAAAATCCCAGTGTCCCCACAGTCAGGCACAGAGGTGGACGCCTGATGCTGACCTCACTGGATGAGGGGCAACAACAGAGCCACGTATGAAATCCTGGACACGAACCTTCAGCCAGAACACTGCAGATCTGTGGTGGAGGCATCAGCGTGATAAGGACCAACACACAAAGAAGCAGCTGAGGAAGAGTCAGGCAGCCTCCCGGCCAGCCTACATCCACCTCGGATGATCTGATATCCTCGTGTTGGTGTTGTTCCCAGATCATCATGAAAATGTTGTTCCAGGTTCAACATTGCAAGTGACCAATCACATTATTATGACGTTATTCTTTTGCGCACCAACCCATTCGTGCATTTATGAAATTCCAATGTTGCAAGGACAATATCAATTCTGCTCAGCGTTTATTAAAGGGTTAGGGTCCGTTGATCGGCGGACAAAGGCGGTTTCTCGCAGCTTAAGTACAGTTTTTTGTTTTATGCCGGTTTTTCCCGAAGTCGCAAAAGTATGACATCACAACATTCTGATTGGTCACTTGCAATGTTGATCCTGGAACAACCTTTAGTATGATGATCTGGGAACAACACCAACACGAGGATATCAGATCGTGCCATCCACCTCTGGCACCTGAAGCTTCAGGTGGATGTAGAGGAACGCTCTCCTGAGACGTGAGCAGGGCTGATGACCCACTACAGCAAACATCTCACCACTGTGCTCGCCCACAAGGCTGCTGGTTGCACCGAGTGGTGTTTTGCTTGGTGATCAAATACTCATGTCACTCCATGTGCCCAACTCTAACTCTGTACTGATGCTCTCTCCATTAAAATGAAACTACAGACGCTGTTAGTGAGTCACGTCCATCAGGGGTTAACCCCCCCAGGCCACGGGTTTCAACACTGCTGAAAAATAGATGTTGCTTGAAGACAAATATGATCCTGGTCCTTTGTTCCTGAACATTGGAGGTGGCACAGCAAAACAGTGAAGTCTCCAGTCAGCTGTTTAAATGCTGATGAAGAAGCAATTAAAGAGGAAAATGGACTTGCTATGCAGTGCCATGATAACATGCAAGGCTGCTCCCCGAGGCTACGAGACTGCAGATGAGCTGCAAACAGAGGAGGCTGGGCGTCTGCAGAAGCTGGACAGAGCTGCCTTTGTTTTTAAGGCTGCTGTCGCCGTGCTGTCAGTCCACGCTGTCACTCCTGCTTCCAGCAGCGTTTCAGGTGCGGCTCATTGTTGTTGATCACTGCAGTGGTAACTGGTTGGGCGCAGTGACAGCCCGTCACAGATCTGTCACAACCAAAGCAGCAGCAGTGGACTCGACTTGTAAAAATAGCACCAAATGAAAGAAAACGGAGACTTTAATGAGCACAGTCGGGTGTTGCTGTAGAGTCCCTGGAGGCTTCGCACTCAGAGGCGTGAGTGTGTCTGCATCTGTGTATGTTGTCAAACAAAATGACAGGGAAGCAGCACATCTGAAGGCCAGAGAAGAGCGAGCTTCAAAGAGGAGTCGACACACTCCTTCGCTGTTCTCCAGCAGTGATTTGGTCCCTCAGTTCATGTGAATGAATGCTTTGACAAACACGGCTCCGGCATGCCGAGCTCGCCACTGTTGGCCACAGTGTGAAAGGGTGTTACGCCCCCGCTCTGTCAAAAACACGACGGGTCTGTAGAACGATGAGTGTAATGCACTCACGGGGCCACTAGGTGGCTCTTATCCTCCATAATAACTCTTTGAAAGCAGCCACACGGTTTCATGTCTCACAACTGGATTCTTACCTCGGGGAGGGGGCGCAGAGAGGGGGGCGCAGAGAGAGTGCGGACTCGAGTAAATGAAAGTCAGAAAGGCTTTGAATCCTCTCAGGTGAGAGCTCCAGCTTTCCTGCACAGCTCCTGCTGCAAACGCATTTACTGTCTATTCAAACATGTTTCCTCTGATCTGTGATTCATAGACTTCAATTTATCAAGTGATGGATTTCAAAACTGATAAAGTGGCAGCAACACTTCCTGTACAGCACTGAACTGTCTAACATTGTGTATTATTAATGAAGAGGAGAACTCAGAGTCGATGATCCTAATAAACCATCTGTAGATGTTCTCCAAACTCTTCAGTAAACTGCAGGGTGACACATCCCCTCATCATCCTCACTCTGCTACAGCACAACAGCATTAATAAATGCACCTATAGCTATGTTTGAAATCCAGCTGTATCGGGAGACTTTGTGTCTATAAGTCAGAAATATTTCATGTTTCACAGTAAAGCAGGTTATCCCAGCATATCTCATGTTGTTCTCATAAACATGGAGCCTGATCCACAAACTCTCCAGAATTATGAAAACATATAGACAGAGTAAATACATTACATTTTATTAGTCATTTATCCAGGTAAAAAGTCTGACCTGGCATCAGGCAGCAGAAGTCAAAATACAGATTAGCAGCAAGTGGAAACAGAGTTTATGGCTTTGTTTTAATTTGCCTCTATATCAGGACAACATCAGGAAAAAAGTAACAGCTGGCTCCAAATATTTGTAACACATGAAGTGTTTGCAAAAAAGCAACGTCTGAAAACTAATTAGGTTCATTACCAGGGGCGGATCTAGAGGGGTGGCCACCCTAGCTTTGCATGTGACAGTTTATTAGAATAAGACAGCATTAACACTTTGAGCCTGGCTACAGTTAACACTGAATATATTACATAAGCAGCGATGCTTCTGACTGTGCCAGAGCACATTTGAATCGACACCGAGGGCGTTTCAGATTTCACACAGGTGGTTGTTACGCTCTGTAAATAGACTGAAGGTGAGTGATTAACCCTGTGGGGTCCACGGACACGCATCACACTGATTTAAGCTGACACAGCAACGAGCTGCAGCCACACCGAGTCTTCATGTGTGTTGAAAGTTGGGACTTCAGAGAATATACCAGTTCTAAAATGTTATTGACAGACCATTAAATCCAGTTATGATTAAAAATATGCTTTTTTCTAAATACGTCACGTTTAGTGCAGAAGGACGGTGTAAAAAGGACAGCGTGACAACAGTCAACACAGAAACAAACTTTTGTTTACTGGCACAAATAATTTGTATCTCATTGTGACGCCTGATTGTTGTCTCACTTTAGTTATTGTAAGATTTTTAAGTGGTTGTAGAAAATGTTAAAAATGCAGATGCACCGGCTGCATTTTGAGATAAACAGTTGTTTTATGAATTTATTGTTGGCAGAATGTGTGCGTACATTTTCAAATTTTACAGTTTATGTTTGCAATCCAAGTTATGAAAATAATTCACTGAACATGTCTGTAAACAATAAAACTACCACCAGGATTTTGATTTTGTGTGATTTCAGATCAGTTGTGTTACTGCAGCATGACGATGAAACAATCAGTGTAGATTCACACTGATGAGACCAAACAACATCAAAGGAGCAATGATGTGCGGTTAGATCGTAGGGGTGGGGGAAAAATGGATACAGTGTAGCATGGTGATATTTTGTTTGCTAATAATGTATGGATACAGGGACAGCAGAAATCGATACTTTGTTACAAAAAGGTTTTTGTGCTCTGACTTCAGAGCATGTTGATCCTTTTTCTGAGCAAGAATCCTGACATTCCTTCACTGTCCAAATGTGTTTAATAAACATGACAGTTTACTTATTTTAATTTAAGACATGTTTTATTTGAATTAAGTTTAAAACTTTTTTATTTAATGTAAAATTATATTTTGTTTTAATTGACTTTCAAATTCTTCAGTTGCTGAAGGGGCTGCATAGTTTTCATAAACTGCATAGTTCAGAATAGCTATAATTGTACCAGATGGTTGATTCAGTTAAGTTGGACTAGACTGTAATACAAACCGTTCAGTTTGTCAACAATCAAACTGAAATGAGAGAAAGACTGAGTGTGAGACTTTGATATTAGAGAAAATGAATATTGATAAAGTTTACCTTTATGTACAGAATCTGAATATCGCAAAATATTTTACAAAATTGCAATAATATCGTATCGTGGGATGTATGGTGATTCCCACCTCTCCTCTCTTCGTGCTCCCCAGAGGGTGAACCCAACACATGCTGAAAAACGAGGTTTACATTTCTGTTCATGATTTCTGACACTTTGTGTAAATTTAAGCAACAATTTGATGTTTTCTAACAAAGTGAAACTTCAGTTATCCCTGTTTGTAAATAACCCCCCTGCTGTGCAGCTGTCTGCATCGGGCTCCATACATGTGCGTGTGTTACCTAACTTAGATGTTTCATTATGGAAAATAATCCAGTTACAGAAACATGTGTATACTTACTGCATTTGAACCACATGTAACACCTGCATATGTGTTTTTAATAAAAGGCCACGCCTGTAGATCCGCCCCTGTTCGTCCCCAGCATCAGTGTGGATCGAACAGCTGACTCGCTGAAGCTCGAACAGCAGACACGAATAAATGATCCTTTCTGAGGAGAGTTAAACGACGCCTCTTCTTGATTTTAGTGAGACGACGGCACACCTCGTGCTTTAGATCATAGAACTGTAAAGCCAAGAATAGACACACACTCGATCCAACAGCACGGATCTAAAGTAGTGCTTTAAAAAACTCTTTTCGTTGGAGAGCACAGCACACGTCCTGTGTAACTAGATTAGACTGTAGTGGCACATTCAGATATGCGAGCTTGACTGACAGCCGCTCCAAACCTCAGATAAAGCCAATTAAATAATACAGACAGGAGACGGGAAAACAGAGCGACTTCTAAAGCTGGATAAATAAACGCTGATTATACGTCTGACCTTATAGGGGCTTTATTCACCACATATGCATATTGGAGATTAAAAAAAACACCTATAAATATTAATGTGGGGCAATTTGCAGTGTGCAAATAAGCAGTGCATTATCTGTGTGTGGGCTTAGAGTCGAGTCGGCCCCGCGCCCCTTCCTGCACCAGAGCAAGTCTGACTGACAAACACTCAAAGATGAACTAATGGAACGGATAATACTCATTATGTGGGGACGCAGGCAAAACCATCTCAGCTGGTGCTGAAACTTCCTGCGTGCACAAACTAAAGGAACAGTTACACAATTGCTTTTAAAGCGCTGCTTCAAAGACTAACCAGGCCACAGCGCGTCGTTTCAGTCCCCCGACGTAATCTCTCGCCGCTATTTCCAGTTCCAGAAAGCATGAAAAGTGATCTGATTTGTATACATAACCCATTTAAATAGAAAGAAGATTAGAGACACATCAATCTTGGCTGAGCCCCGGGGAACAGAGGAAAAGGTTACTAAATTTATCACTCTGCCTTCCCAGGCAGGAGATTTAAATATGGGACTTGGCATCTGACTGACCGTCCTCGGAGGGAAAATATAGCTCCACCTCTGTGTGCGCTCGCAGCACAAAGACCATTAATTACACGCACGCACGCCATCGGTGTTCCACCCTCACGCCTGCGCTCGCACGCGTTGTGGTGTCAAAGCTAAGCAGTGTTGAGGGAAAATGAAACCGTGCTTCTCTTCTATATTACCTTATGGTTGCTAGACGGCGTCCCACAGCCGGGCGTGTGGAACCCCCGGTCTCTGTTGCAAACTGTTTGCATTATATTCATCTAACACACGGTTTCCTGTCTGCAGGTTCAAAGTCTCTAACGGCCCTAAAGTCTGTAACCAAGTTAGTTAGAGAGCTAGTTGTCTCAGTGTTAGGGGAACCGGACACACCCGATTATTGCATCAGGCTCTGGGCTCGTGTGCGAGCAGCGTACGAATCACTGATCAACCTACCAGTGAAACCTGAAGCCATAGAACCAAGTCCGCCAGAGCTTATATTATATGTTTACATGCTGTGGAGCCATTTTTGGGAGCATTTCAAGTTGCTATACATCAATACAACCATTACAGCCTAAATTTTAATAATATGTCTGCATTAAGTGCATAGTAATTACATAAATTGCAAAAAAGTGCAATAAACTACAAAAAAATTGAAAATCGTTTTTGTTTTTTTAACATATATTTCTAGTTAGAGAAATTTAAGAGGCTTATCCCTCAAAACTGTAAATACAAAAAAGTTGCACAAAATAGTTTCCCACCACAGGAAATTTATTTTGAGTGTCTTCATAGTTTTATTTTTGAAATACACCAATTTTTATACACTGCAGGAAAAACAAAAATAAATATTATAGTGCAAATTTGCAAAAAAGCAGCATATGCATCAAAATAAACTATTTCCAGCAGTGCAATATGAGTCCTAAGCATCCCAGAAGTGACACAGAAAGTCATAAAGTCAAACATAACTTTTAAAAACACCAGTATAGGCTCACGAGGCCCTGATGGTAAAAAACTACATTTCTGCGAAAATGACGTCACTTCCGGTTTCGGGCAGGTCATGGCGGACATGCGATAGTTCGCGCTGATGGACTAGGAAGTGTTACGAACAGCTGATCGGATCAGCAAAGCGTGTTTCTGGAATATTATGTTTTTGTTGCTGCAAGTGCTTTTTATGCAGTTTTTGCAAAACTATATGTGGAAGGAAACTGTGACCGAGGACAAGCTGATGGCATAAGATGTAAGTACAACTCCTCCGGTTTCATATGCAAAAAACATTTTTGCGCTAGCTCACGTGGTTGCAGAGCTACCGGGATTTAAAAATAGTTACGCAAAACAGAGCGTGCTGCTCTGACCGGTTTTAAAGGGTTAATTATTCCTGGCAGTGTTGTTGCCTTTTCCTGTTTGTTCTCAGGAAGGATTTGTCTTGGAATAAAATGAGGAACGTCACTTTTCTTCTCCAATTAGTCTGTAAAACATTTCTCCAGAACGTGTGATGTGCTGCTCTGCAGGTTTGCCCCACTCGATCCTCCAGGCTGTGAAAATGCTGCATCTAAAAATACCTCATCACACCCTGACAGCGCTGTGCTGTCTTTAATCAGCCACATGCATGCATGCATTTCCTGGATGCATCTGAAGGTTCTCGCTGAACATGATCACATGAAGGATGTGTGCACACTTGTTACCTGTTTCTCACACTGGCCGTAGTCTGATCCTTGGTCTGGCTGAAAGAAACAAATCTCTCCACGGTTCTTCGCCATCTCGATGAGCCCCATGGCCGTCCTCACTGTGGCGTTACGAGCATGGACAAACACCATCACCTGGGCACAAACACAGCGCAGTGACACACAGAGACGCTTTAGTCATCTCGCTGCAGCGTTACAGCCACGCTGAGTTCAGCTCGAGCAGAGCAGTGAGACACTCGGCGAGCCTGGGGGGGTCTTAAAGAAAATCACGTCAATTAATATATGTCACAGCCACTTCCTGACAATTCATTACTGAGAGAAGAAGAAGGATCGCTGGCTGAGCAGGAAACTCTAGACTGTAGCAGTGAAACCGTCCAAACACAAACACGTGTGCAGCACAATCACACCGGCTCACAGGGTGTCAAAGACTACAGAAAAGTTCATATCAGCCTCTGAGGGAAGGAATGGGACAAAGAGGGGGGGGGGGCACGGAAAACCGGAGCGTGTATGTGGGCGCACTTGGAAAAAAGATGCAGACAGGATAACGACAGTCCTCAATAGGCTGCTCAACTCCTGCAGCAGATGGAAGCTAAACGGTAAAGTCTGAATTCACAGCTCTCCTGTTCCCAACAGGCTGCAGAGTGGAAGCAGAATGAGTGGAGGGGGTGTGTGGATGGGGAAGGAGGGGGAGGTAAAACCGGGGGAGATAAGGACTTGAGAGAATTTAGATAACAGGTGTTCATTCCAAAAGGTTCACACAAAATATTTACTACAGCACGGCTGCTATTGATGAAAAAGTTCAGGAAAATATTCGGAGGAAGAGCTACACCAAGATCGCTCCATACGGGTGGTGTTAGGGAGCGTGCACGCTGCTGGGCTTTAGGTCTAAAGCAATCAGGAAACACATGCATGCAGAGAAATGACTCTTCAACAGAGCTGAGAAATGCTACACATATACGTTCAGACTGTAGGCCTCAGGCAGAGCTCAGCCCATGGTTACACAGTATAACACAGTATAACACAGTATTACACAGTATAACGCAGTATAACGCAGTATTACACAGTATTACACAGTATTACACAGTGTAACACAGTGTAACACAGCGTAACACAGCATAACACAGTGTAACACAGTGTAACACAGTATAACACAGTATAACGCAGTATTACACAGTGTAACACAGTATAACGCAGTATAACGCAGTATTACACAGTATAACACAGTATAACACAGTATTACACAGTATAACACAGTATAACGCAGTATTACACAGTGTAACACAGTATAACACAGCATAACACAGTGTAACACAGTATAACACAGTATAACGCAGTATTACACAGCGTAACACAGTATAACGCAGTATTACACAGTGTAACACAGTATAACACAGTATAACACAGTGTAACACAGTATAACACAGTATAACGCAGTATTACACAGCGTAACACAGCATAACACAGCATAACACAGTATAACGCAGTATTACACAGTGTAACACAGTATAACGCAGTATAACGCAGTATTACACAGTATAACACAGTATAACACAGTATAACACAGTATAACACTGTATTACACGGTGTAACACAGTGTAACACAGTATTACACAGTATAACACAGTATAACACTGTATTACACGGTATAACACAGTATTACACGGTATAACACAGTATTACACAATATAACACAGTATAACACAGTGTAACACAGTGTAACGCAGTGTAACACAGTATAACACAGTGTAACACAGTGTAACACAGTGTAACACAGTATTACACAGTATAACACAGTATAACACTGTATTACACGGTATAACACAGTATTACACAGTATAACACAGTATTACACAGTATTACACAGTGTTACACAGTATTACACAGTATAACACAGTATAACGCAGTATTACACAGTGTAACACAGTATAACAAAGTATAACACAGTGTTACACAGTATTACACAGTATAACGCAGTATAGCAGTATTACACAGTATTACACAGTATTACACAGCGTAACACAGCATAACACAGTATAACACAGTATTACACAGTATTACACAGTGTAACGCAGTATTACACAGTATAACACAGTGTAACACAGTATAACACTGTTATACTGTGTTATACTGTGTTACACTGTGTTACACTGTGTTACACTGTGTAAAAAAGTATAAAACACTATTACACAATATAACGCAGTATTACACAGTGTAACAGTATAACGCAGTATTACACAGTGTAACAGTATAACACAGTATTACACAGTATTACACAGTGTAACGCAGTATTACACAGTATAACACAGTATAACACAGGATAACACAGTGTTACACAGTATAACACAGTGTAACACAGTGTAACGCAGTATAACACAGTATAACACAGTGTAACACAGTGTAACACAGTGTAACACAGTATAACACAGTGTAACACAGTATTACACAGTATAACACAGTATAACACAGTGTAACACAGTATAACACAGTATTACACAGTATTACACAGTGTAACACAGTATAACACAGGATAACACAGTATTACACAGTATAACACAGTGTAACACAGTGTTACACAGTATAACGCAGTATTACACAGTATAACACAGTGTAACGCAGTATAACGCAGTATAACACAGTATTACACAGTGTAACACAGTGTAACACAGTATAACACAGTATAACACAGTGTAACACAGTATTACACAGTATTACACAGTATAACACAGTGTAACACAGTGTTACACAGTATAACGCAGTATTACACAGTATAACACAGTGTAACGCAGTATAACGCAGTATAACACAGTATTACACAGTGTAACACAGTATTACACAGTATTACACAGTATAACACAGTATAACACAGTATTACACAGTATAACACAGTATAACACAGTATTACACAGTGTAACACAGTATAACACAGGATAACACAATATTACACAGGATAACACAGTGTAACACAGTGTTACACAGTATTACACAGTGTAACACAGTATAACACAGGATAACACAGTATTACACAGGATAACACAGTGTAACACAGTGTTACACAGTATAACGCAGTATTACACAGTATAACACAGTGTAACGCAGTATTACACAGTATAACACAGTATTACACAGTGTAACACAGTGTAACACAGTATAACACAGTATAACACAGTGTAACACAGTATTACACAGTATAACACAGTATAACACAGTATTACACAGTATTACACAGTGTAACACAGTGTAACACAGTGTTACACAGTATAACGCAGTATTACACAGTATAACACAGTGTAACGCAGTATAACGCAGTATAACACAGTATTACACAGTGTAACACAGTATAAACACAGTATAACACAGTGTAACACAGTATTACACAGTATAACACAGTATAACACAGTGTAACACAGTATAACACAGTATTACACAGTATTACACAGTGTAACACAGTATAACACAGTATAACGCAGTATTACACAGTATAACACAGTGTAACGCAGTATAACGCAGTATAACACAGTATTACACAGTGTAACACAGTGTAACACAGTATAACACAGTATAACACAGTGTAACACAGTATTACACAGTATAACACAGTATAACACAGTGTAACACAGTATTACACAGTATAACACAGTATAACACAGTGTAACACAGTATAACACAGTATAACACAGTATAACACAGTGTAACACATTATAACACAGTATTACACAGTATAACACAGTGTTACACAGTATAACACAGTATAACACAGTGTTACACAGTATTACACAGTATAACACAGTATTACACAGTATTAAACAGTGTAACACAGTTTAACAAAGTATAAAACACTATTACACAGTATAACGCAGTATTACACAGTGTAACAGTATAACGCAGTATTACACAGTATAACGCAGTATAACACAGTATTACACAGTATAACACAGTGTTACACAGTGTTACACAGTATTACACAGTATAACACAGTATAACACAGTGTTACACAGTGTTACACAGTATAACACAGTATAACGCAGTATTACACAGTGTAACAGTATAACGCAGTATTACACAGTATAACGCAGTATAACACAGTATTACACAGTATTACACAGTATAACACAGTATTACACAGTATTACACAGTGTAACACAGTGTAACAAAGTATAAAACACTATTACACAGTGTAACAGTATAACGCAGTATTACACAGTATAACACAGTGTAACACAGTATTACACAGTGTAACACAGTATAACACAGTATAACGCAGTATTACACAGTATTACACATTGTAACACAGTATAACACAGTATAACGCAGTATTACACAGTATTACACAGTATAACACAGTATAACGCAGTGTAACACAGTATAACGCAGTATTACACAGTATTATACAGTGTAACACAGTGTAACGCAGTATAACACAGTATAACACAGTATAACACAGTATAACACAGTATTACACAGTGTAACGCAGTATTACACAGTATAACACAGTATAACACAGTATTACACAGTATAACGCAGTATAACGCAGTATAACGCAGTATTACACAGTATTACACAGTATTACACAGTGTAACGCAGTGTAACACAGTAACACAGTATAACGCAGTATTACACAGTGTAACGCAGTATTACACAGTATAACACAGTATAACACAGTATTACACAGTGTAACGCAGTATTACACAGTATAACACAGTATTACACAGTATTACACAGTGTAACACAGTGTAACACAGTGTAACACAGTGTAACACAGTATAACACAGTATAACACAGTATTACACAGTGTAACGCAGTATTACACAGTTTAACCCAGTGTAACACAGTAACACAGTATAACGCAGTATTACACAGTGTAACACAGTATTACACAGTATAACGCAGTATAACGCAGTATTACACAGTATTACACAGTGTAACACAGTGTAACGCAGTATAACACAGTATAACACAGTATTACACAGTGTAACGCAGTATTACACAGTATAACACAGTATAACACAGTATTACACAGTATTACACAGTATAACACAGTATTACACAGTATAACACAGTATTACACAGTATTACACAGTATTACACAGTGTAACACAGTGTAACGCAGTATAACACAGTATAACACAGTATTACACAGTGTAACACAGTGTAACACAGTATAACACAGTATTACACAGTATAACACAGTATAACACAGTATTACACAGTGTAACGCAGTATTACACAGTATAACACAGTATAACACAGTATTACACAGTATAACACAGTATAACGCAGTATTACACAGTATTACACAGTATTACACAGTGTAACACAGTGTAACGCAGTATAACACAGTATAACACAGTGTAACACAGTGTAACACAGTGTAACACAGTATAACACAGTATTACACAGTGTAACGCAGTATTACACAGTATAACACAGTATAACACAGTATTACACAGTATAACACAGTGTAACGCAGTTTAACACAGTGTAACACAGTAACACAGTATAACGCAGTATTACACAGTGTAACGCAGTATTACACAGTATAACACAGTATAACACAGTATTACACAGTGTAACGCAGTATTACACAGTATAACACAGTATTACACAGTATAACACAGTATAACGCAGTATTACACAGTATTACACAGTATTACACAGTGTAACACAGTGTAACGCAGTATAACACAGTATAACACAGTATAACACAGTATAACGCAGTATTACACAGTATTACACAGTATTACACAGTATTACACAGTGTAACACAGTGTAACGCAGTATAACACAGTATAACACAGTATTACACAGTGTAACGCAGTATTACACAGTATAACACAGTATTACACAGTATTACACAGTGTAACACAGTGTAACACAGTGTAACACAGTGTAACAGTATAACACAGTGTAACGCAGTATTACACAGTATAACACAGTATAACACAGTATTACACAGTGTAACACAGTGTAACGCAGTTTAACACAGTGTAACACAGTAACACAGTATAGCGCAGTATTACACAGTGTAACGCAGTATTACACAGTATAACACAGTATAACACAGTATTACACAGTGTAACACAGTGTAACACAGTGTAACACAGTATAACACAGTATAACACAGTATTACACAGTGTAACGCAGTATTACACAGTATAACACAGTATAACACAGTATTACACAGTATTACACAGTGTAACACAGTGTAACACAGTATAACACAGTATAACACAGTATTACACAGTGTAACGCAGTATAACACAGTATAACACAGTATAACACAGTATTACACAGTGTAACACAGTATAACACAGTATAACACAGTATTACACAGTGTAACACAGTATAACGCAGTTTAACACAGTGTAACACAGTAACACAGTATTACACAGTGTAACACAGTGTAACGCAGTTTAACACAGTGTAACACAGTAACACAGTATAACGCAGTATTACACAGTGTAACGCAGTATTACACAGTATAACACAGTATTACACAGTGTAACACAGTATAATACAGTATAACACAGTATTACACAGTATTACACAGTGTAACACAGTATAACACAGTATAACACAGTATAACACAGTGTTACACAGTGTTACACAGTGTAACACAGTGTAACACAGTATAACACAGTATAACACAGTGTAACGCAGTATAACACAGTATAACACAGTATAACACAGTATTACACAGTGTAACACAGTGTAACGCAGTTTACCACAGTGTAACACAGTAACACAGTATAACGCAGTATTACACAGTGTAACGCAGTATTACACAGTATAACACAGTATAACACAGTATTACACAGTGTAACACAGTATAATACAGTATTACACAGTATTACACAGTATAACACAGTATAACACAGTATTACACAGTGTAACACAGTATAACACAGTATAACACAGTATAACACAGTGTTACACAGTGTAACGCAGTTTAACACAGTATTACACAGTGTAACACAGTGTAACACAGTTTAACACAGTATAACACAGTATTACACAGTGTAACACAGTGTAACGCAGTTTAACACAGTGTAACACAGTAACACAGTATAACTCAGGCTCGGTGGATCCCGTGTCCCCACCAAAGCCCACACACCTGGGTCAAATACAGAGAAAAGCCCTTACCTGGTGACCTGCCTTCACCTGCTCCAGAACCTTGTCATAACAAACCTCCTCCATGTCGTGGATCTGCTGGATCTGAACAGGAAGCACAGTGAGCAGGATACAATCACAGCTCGTAGCACCTCTAAACGTCTTATTTCTCTGTACATCCATCTTAAATGTTCGTACCTTGTTGTTGGTTTTGATGCCAACAAAGGTCTGTCCCAGAGGCACTGGTCTGAAGCGACCGTCAAAGAAGAAGAGACCGATGTATGGGTTGACATGTAGGAAGGTGGCCACGTCCAGATAGTTGGGCAGGGTAGCAGACAGGCCCAGAATCCTGATCATGCTCTGGGTGGACTCCACCTAAACCCAAAACCACATACTGTTTAGTTAGACCAGAGTCCATCTCAGGGTTTAATCTGGGCAGAAAGGTTCAAATAATACCAGTTTCACAGGTGCACGCCACCTTCTCATCTTTCCTGACTCATTTTCACTGGTTCTGAATTTGGCTAGAATCAGTGTGAGTGCTGACAGCATGAGGAGATACCTGCACCCTGCAGAGGAGGCTCAGGCAATCCAACAGCTGCAGGAAGGCACATCAGTACGTGTCAGTGCAGGAAGGTTTGTCTGCCAGTGTCAGATTTATACTGTTTATTGTCATTTATGCTTAGAAATATTTAACCATTTATGTTTAGAGGTGTGTAATCGATTGTGTAGTGATAGGATGCAAAGGCTCGGTGTGCATCCAGAGTGTTCTGGCATCCACACCCACATCCTGGGAGCATGGGAGAGGTCGTACCTTCTCTTATTGTTTTATGGTCGGATAAACGTGTCTATGTCTGTTTTAGGCTAAGAGCCTTTTGTTTAGATGGACTGTTGGACTTCCAAACTAGCAGGGTTAGGGAAGTCCAACACACACACACACACACACACACACACACACTTACACAACGCACAGGCAAGGTACTCTTTGTGTGTATGTAGACGTCGTATGTTAATGAACCTATGCATATTCATGTAACCTCAATAAAGGAGCAGTGTTACAGGGGAGCGGACGAGAGCAACTGGGGTCAAGCGAAGGAACGGCGTTCGTCCGGTTCTCTCCCGTGCACGAGAAACATGGAGAACTTTGCCTACTCGTGTCTTGCTTTGCTGTGTAATTAAATTGTCCTTAACGTTCCAGCGAATAGGTTCATGCTACAAACCTATCACCCAGCACAGTCTCAGCGTGGAGGAGAGTCCAAGAGACAGGTAGGTCATCTCCGGGGTCGGCATCCCAGAAAGAGATACTGACTGAGCACGGCAGGTCGTTCATGTCTACACACTGAGAGACCCGTGTGAATGATCGGGTATTAAATGTGCTGGGACCAGCGTCTTCCACCCGCAGACGGACCGCTCTGTGAAGCAGCTGAACAAGACTCTAAAGTCCATGATTCGTAAGTTCATTGATGAGGATAAATGTTCTGTTGTTTGCAGTGCGGGAGGTGCCCCAGGCCTCCACAGGATTTTCTCAGTGACTGTTGGCAGGAAGCCGTGGGGGGGGAGGGGCTTAATTAAAGAAAACTGGGAGGAAGTTCCAAGCCTGGCTATAAACCAGATTCAGTACATCCTGAACCTCCTGGGAATTGTTCACCAGGAGACAACGTGCCTGTGTTACTCTCTCCTTCAAGCTTCAAATTACTCGCCAAGTGGCGAGGACCCTTCGTGGTCACACGCCAAATGGGGGGACGCTGACTATAAGGTTTTATGGATGTACAGTGGAGGTGCCACACAGTGGCCAGAAGCTGCCCCGGCCTCCTCGGGCGGTGGGGGGCGTGGCAGGGGTGTGGTCTTCAGTTCTGCTGAAGGGTAGGTGTGGCTCACGGGGCAGTGCCAGGCAGGTGGAAGTAATCAGTCTAATGAAGTCTCTCCTCTATTTACTGAGGGACCAGAGTGGAGAGGGCGGAGTCAAAGCTGGAACAAAAACTCAGCGTGTGCGAATGAAGTACACAGAAAGGAAACATCACCCGATCACTGTGTGGGGTCCACATCAGTCATGGGTTTACAAATTACAGATAGTGTCACCACACTCCTGTATAATCATCAATACCATTTATAATTCAGTCATATCATCTTTTTGAACATTTGCAATGTTAATGAGTAACATCAACGTGAAGCAGAGTCCAGTAAAATGATCAGCTGACCACAGAGATGATGGTGCTGGTTACTCAGTGTACAGTTTGCTGCTTTCTCCTTCTGCATCTTTGCTACAAAGTACTCACATAGTCACACTGCAGGGTTCACCAATTCAGTTTAAATGACATTCAATCTTACATTATTTAACATTTAATGTCATGTTTTGGTTGGTTGCATATTTCTAATAGGGCAGATGAGATTCAGGTGGCAGTGGTTTGCACAGGGTGGATGGTTTGAAACCACAAAGGTCCCAGCACTTCTCCCCATGTTCCCCAGAATTCTGTTCATCTGGATGTTTTCAGTGGGAGAAAGGTTTCATCATCATCATCAGGTGACTTCTCCAGTCTCAGCTGACTGCAGCTTCCCAATCTTACAAACAGTAGCTTAATTACTGGTTTTCCCCGTCTCCATGGCCACCTCTTTCTTTACCACAGCAGTAAAGCGCTGCAGGTTTGATCGTCACCACGTTTCCCTCACTCATGAACTAAACTCAACATCACCTCGTTCGTTAGGGGACTTTACTCGTTGAGCACCAGCCTGAAGGTGGTGGCTGCAAATTCTCAACTCAGGACTTTGCACTTGGCTTCAAAGTAAACCCGTGCAAATGAAGGTCATTAGCTGATGAAGCACCGATAAATTCAGTTCACAAAAATGATGGACTGTCTGACTGCTGCTGTAAAGGGATTTAGGGCTGGATTGATCTTGCATACTAAAGACATTGAAGCAGGCTGTGAAAAAACTGCATACCTGCAGCCTCTGTTACCATTCTGTCATTTCTTTATAATAATGACAACAAGCACAGTGTTTCTAAACACTGGGAGCTGTTATCAGTTCGTCTTGTGCTCCTATTTCAAAAAAGGTGTTTTTTGTGTGTGTGTGGGGGGGGGGGGGGGTGGTCAAGAATTGTGTTCAAAAAGTGGAAAAAAGAAATTTCCTATTGCACCATTTACAGGATAAAAGGGGGAAGAAGCTTTGACATGTCCTTGACTTCAGGGACAAAAAACGCATCATGCTCATTTAGTGTCTTTAATCTGTCTTGAAACTGGAAGAAGATTCGATGTGTTGTGTATCAACGTGGGTGAGAAGGCGCTGGTGGAGAGGGCGGGCTGCCCTATCTATATGCCTCCTGCTGGAAGTGACAGGGAAGATTGGTAAGGCCTTTAATGTGATGCAGTACCTGTCAAACCATCCTATCAAGATAAGATCTAACCAATCCCTGCGGCCCAACCGGGGCTTCACTGCACACTCACAGCAATGCTGCGGAGCCTCCACACACACAGACATGCACTGAGCTCATTATGCAGAGAGTTAAAGAGGCTGCAGCACAGTTTAAGTTGCACAAATAGGAACTGAACTGCTTCTGTTTCAGGTACATTTGTGGAATCATCAGATTCATTGTGATAAACGGCTAAAGTAACCAATTCCCTTGCAGGGAGTGGGTAATGAGTGGAATTAAATGAATGCCTGTGAAGTCATTTGTGTGTCTGCACTCTGTTGTAGCTCAAACAGCGTGCAGGTAACACCAGGTTACACTGCCATGACTGACAGTTTATGTCTTTCCACAAATACTGAAACAGATCCTTTACAGAGGATTAGTTCCTCCCAGTGCTGTTAACATCATGCTTTATAAGGCTGGATACATATGTTGCACTTTCTAGGTTGCATGTTTGTTGCAGAAGAAGAGGAAGTGGCTACACATTGATAAATGACCTTTCTTGAGGCGTGCGCTACTTTGTTTCCCTTCTGTGAAATAAATGGATACAATGTGAACGCTAGCTACTTAATCATTCTGAATCTGGGAAACAGTGTTGAACATAATAATGGATAAATTCAGTTTCCTTTTTTATTCTTCCCTCAGGTCATGGCCTCGAGTTAATCTGTTATCAGTCCTGCAGGCTCCTAAAACACCCTTAATTCTCTTTTTAGGTACATTTATTGTAGAATGATTTATTTTATTTTCTCACAGTTTTTCCATTATAGCACTAATAAACATGAGCACAGCCTTATCTTTGAGAGTCCTTTCTTTCTAGTATTGATAGCGTTGGTTCCTGTAAGTGTCCTGCTTTCAAAAATGTAGCTGCTAGCAGTTCCTGACTCACTAACAGGAGCTCCATATGGTGTTTGGCTGTTTGCCTCTGACTGTCCTGACACTGTCTTTGTGTTTAACCACATGTTCCACTTTCTAAAGATCTTTGTTTCACAGACCTCTTGACAACAAACAGAAAACAACAGGAACAAAGTGATGAAGGATTTGCTGTATGGAGCTCATTTTAGTGAGGTTGTTGGGTCTTTAGCTTACAACATGAAGTGCAGTGAGGTGACTGTGATTTGAAATTAACTACATTCAACTGCACAGACCAGTTAATACATTCTAATGCGTTTTAATGGTCAGATAGAGCAGTGGTTATACTGGGAAGGCAAAAATCCAGTACTCAGCCTAATACAATCAATACGATCTATTAACATAAAAATGCTTAACTGAACTTTTAGGAAGACAGGATATGAGTAACATGGATGAAGCTAATCTGGTGCCCAGTGGCATCATTGTTCCAGAGAGAGAAAGGGAGCATACGATTGGTACCAGGAGGCAGTCGAGGTAGAAAGAAGTGGTATTACAGCATCTCTAGGTTTTCTCAGAGCAGCAGCTGAGTCAACATGACAGTGCACAACCTTCAGGCTGAAAAACCAAACAGGAAGCTGGACCTCAGTCTGAGTACTGATCTGTGTGATGTAATCAGTTTGTAACTTAAAGGATCAGTTTATAAGTGCATGACGAGCATGTCAGGGCTTCAACAGAAACCTGTTACAAGAGCGCACTAAGGACATGTTATAATTAGAGCTGCCACAAACGATTATTTTGATAGTCGACTAGTCACCGATTATTTTTGCGATTAGTCGACTAATCAGATCATCATCCATTGGACGTAAAACGTACAGCTTATTGCACCAGCAGCATCTGCTCTTATATAACTATCATTAGCTTACAGCTTTAAGTGTTTAAGGTATGTGCTAACTAAAAATAAAGACAAGATGATAGTTTATTACATTTTAATGAAGTTTGCAGATTGTTTCGGTGAAGTTTAATAAATTCCTTGCTATCTAAAATATAACAGGACACCGGAGTAAATTCTCGAGCATCTCACACTTCTGATAATCAGCTGTCTGCTTGATGTTTATTCAGCTGTGTAAAAACTATAACTTTAATCTCAGCCAAACCGATTTACTCAGGAACAAATAAATACTAAAAAAAAGCCAAACAATAACATTTTTAAGTTATCTAAGTGACTTATATATCATGTTTAACCTGAGTAGCGAAAGACGGCGGTGGGTTTGAAAACGATTAGCCGGGAGTCCGGTGTTCTCACGGCTCTAGTTAGCCTAGCCCCCGGCTAGCTATCAAGCTAGTGGCTAACAGACGTCTCCGAAAACGTCGGAGCGCTTTTGAAAATATGTGGTGTCTTGATAAACTGAGCAGATATTTGAGGTTTACACAGCTACATTCTTGCCTGAAAATATGTTAAACGTTTATTTTGTGACCCAGAAAGAATAATAAGAGTAATATTAAAACTAACTAGCTGCCGCCATTGTTGGAAACTGAGCTGGGCTGCGCTATGAATTCTGGGACAGAGCTTCTTCTTCTTCGGGGTTTAACGGCAGCTGGCATCCTTGTACATGCAGTGCTGCCATCTCCTGTTTCAGTCCGTTATTACACTCTTAAATCCTACTACTTATTCCTGTGTCTTTTGGGATCTTACAAAGCTTCAAACGACGCGTCGACTATTAAATCAGTCGTCGACGATTTTGATAGTCGACGTAATCGTGGCAGCCCTAGCTATAATAGCACAGTATCTCTACATCCAGTGAAATTCATGGATGAACCAACTTAACAAACTCATAAAAACTGTATATTCTTCTACCATTAAACACAATAAGCATTGCATTGAATGAACCTCGTTATAAAATGTGTGTCTGTGAGCTTAGGTAGAACACAAATGCTGCTTAAACCATAAAGAAGAAGCTGCACAGTAACCTTTATTTTTTCATAAAGGTTAGAGGGAGTTTTATCTTGAATGCAGGGCATAATTGGCAGCGCTATACCGAGCCAAGAAAAGGCAGTGAAAACTAAAACTCTTCGAAGCAAAACATCAAAGTGATATCTGGCTTTGTTCTAAGACATTTGCATAAAAAGGGGGACAAATATTTAGTTTACAGGGATTTCCATATTAATGTGTCTGAGGATGTGAACTTAAGCACCTAGCGCATCAGCAGCAGCCAGCGTAATTCCTTCAGCACAAACAATTACAGCAGTCTGTCAGGTGTGGCAATAATTGGACAGAGAGATGAAGGAGGGGGAGGTCTGCCAGGCGCTCCGCTGGTACCCAAAATCTTCTATTGGAGGGTGGACTACACGTTGTAAACAAGTTCTCACGTACATACAAGAAGAAACAAACAGGTTTCCTGCTCGTCACACAGTCAGATTGGGTCATTAAAAAGGCTTTTAGTGACAGACTCCCAGATCCTTCACGTTTGCCACCTTTCACAACACGTTTAATGGAAGGGAGGTGCCACTCAGCAGTATCAACAAATGAAACATTATGTATAATATTTCAGTCAGCACTTCTACTTTGTAATAACTACAGCTGTACACAGCTGGCAGAGCCCTCTGAGCTCCTGTCAGGTTCCTCAGTCACAAGAAGCCTGGGAGAAACGACGAGACATTCAGGAGTAACGTCAAGCAACCATTTTCACTACCAGCCGTAAATGAGACACACAGTAATTGGGTTTGCAGTATACATGGCAACCAGAAGACAAGCCATGCATCACCTTGATCGTGGGAATTATACTCCATCCATCCATAATCTTCCACGTGGCTGGAGCCGAAGGAGGATATTCCAAAAATCCACAGCATTCCCAGTCAATCCCGTCCAGTCAATCCTAACCAAATTCCCAAACCAGTTCAACTGGCTTCTTTGAACAGACTTGAGGCAGCAGCTCTAGTCCCAGATGGCTCCAGATGGCTGAGCTCCTCAGCCTATTTCTAAGACTAAAGCAGGTCACCGTGTGGAGGAGGGGCCTTGTATTTATGATCTTATTTGTTGGTTATTTCCCAGATTTCATGATTATAGGTGAGGTTTGGGATGCAGATAAAGTAGGAAAAGCTCAGCTTTCTCTACACCTCGACAGTTGGGTACATCTGCATTCCTGCTAATCGCTCATGAATAAGAAAAACCTGAAGGTGCTGGCTCTCCTCCCAGCTGTTTCACACGGCATGCTGCAGGTCACGCTCTGATGAACCCAACAGAACCACAGAGATCCATTTCTGAGCCAAAGTGGACGCACTCCTCAGCCTGACTATCGGCTGATTATTGTCCATGAAAATCAAGAACAGGATTGGACAAAGGGGCCAACCAGGGTCCACTGAGTGCTCTACTTTGGGCCAAGAGATCTCTACCTTTGGTTATACACGGACCTAATGGCCCATAGCAGCAGGGCCCTATTCTCCTCAGTACAGGTGCCTCCAGGGTCGTAGGCTTTCTTCAAGTCTACAAAGCACATGCAGACTGTTTGCACTGTTCCTCCTGGTCCAAGTTTGGACAGCTGGCTTGGAGGTTCCCTTCCAGCATCCTGAAATAAACTTTGCCCGGGAAACTGGGCAATAACACCTCAGTAACTGGAGCACACGCTGCAGGTAACCAAGACAACCCACAGTGTCTAGTCTTTAGCATTACATCCAAACCCAGGGCCTTGGCTGCAGGGAGCTTCTCAACTCCCCCAGTGACCTCTGCCAGCATACCAGTATAATTCACAAGACTTTCCCACAGTCGTCAGGCTCTGCTTCCTCTGCGTCGGCTACTTTGACTCGAATGAAGCGAATGAAGTACTCTTTCCACCACCAACAGCATCTCAATATCAGGTCATCAGTGTCCTTCCTGACTGCAAATGGCCTGTGTCGAGTCCTTCCAGGGCAGCTTGGCAGAACGTCTTTGTGGGCTGCCCAAAGTAGTCCTCCATGGCCTCCCTTAACTGTGCTCAGACTCTATTTTTCTTCAGCAACTGCCAGTGCCACAGCCCTTTTGGGAATGCAATACCAATTTTCTGCTTCACGAGACCCCTGGGCCAACCAAGCCCAGAGAGGCTCCTTGTTCAGCTTTATGGCAAAAACTTAGAAGATACTCAAGCAGAATAGCTCTAGTCCAGCCACCCAACACCTACTTTACTCCTAGCAAAGTATCATAGAAATAAACAGATATTTATTTAACAACTTTGTGGTCAATTTTCCAATTTAGAATCCCCACAGGAGCCTCCTGGAGTGGAGCTAACGTGCTGACCACTGTATCACCACACGACAGCAGCACGCTGGAATAGTTTGTGCTTTGTCAGTAGCAGTACAGTACAGTGTAACAGTAAAGGGGAAACTGAGTTTCCAATAAGATCCATTGACTTACTAAGCGTGCACGAAAAGCTGATGGAAAAAGTGAAGCTTTTCTTTTCTTGGTGAGTTAAGTCCTTATACTGTAGAATCAAAACTCATCCATCAGCAGCCACCTTCAAAGGGCCTTGAGCAGGTACTGGAGCAGCTCTCTTTAAAGCATTTGAATGTCATCGGTCACGTGGGGATTAAACCTTCATGCACAGAATCACCGAGGATAAAAACACAAACGCTGGTTTGCCTGCTGTGCTTAAAAAACGTTTTCCTTGAAAGTTCTACTTTCTAGCATAATTACTGCTGTGGCACAGTGCTTTCCATGAGCGCCACGCTTCTCTGCTAATACCTCTGGTTTCATTCTACAGCTCTCGTTAAGCCCTGACCACATATGCAGTCTGCTGGCAACTACACAGACAGTCAAGAGGCTTCAAACTTGTGCACTGCAGCACAACTTCAAGGTGTACAAAGAGCCCAGTCAGCCCTTCTTCAGTAATATCAGCTCAACCTGCAGATAAATGGGCTGTGAACCGAATAAACAGCGGTCACATGTACAGCCCAGTTTTCAATTACCTTGCGGTTAACCTCGCCAAAGAGGTCAGAGTCACTGCTCAGCACAGCAGCTCGTCCCTGCCGCTGTGTTTCAGTGCTGCTGCTGCTTTCTCTGCTCGGACGTCTTCACCACTCTGTTCTTCCTCCTCAAACACGCGGTCAACGGTTCATCACGCCAATCACGTTTGCATTAGGACAAGATGAATGGCCTGGTCTAACTGGTCTACGCGGCGCTCTAACTGGCCTATGTGGCGCTCTAACTGGTATACGTGGCACTCTAACTGGTCTATGTGGTGCTCTAACTGGTATACGTGGCGTTCTAACTGGTCTAAGTGGTGCTCTAACTGGTATACGTGGCACTCTAACTGGTATACGTGGCGCTCTAACTGGTCTACGTGGCGCTCTAACTGGTCTAACTGGTCTATGTGGTGCTCTAACTGGTCTATGTGGCGCTCTAACTGGCCTACGTGGCGCTCTAACTGGTCTACGTGGCGCTCTAACTGGCCTACGTGGCGCTCTAACTGGTCTACGTGGTGCTCTAACTGGTCTAACTGGTCTACGTGGTGCTCTAACTGGTCTATGTGGCGCTCTAACTGGTCTACGTGGCGCTCTAACTGGTCTACGTGGTGCTCTAACTGGTCTATGTGGCTCTAACTGGTCTATGTGGCTCTAACTGGTCTACGTGGTGCTCTAACTGGTCTACGTGGCGCTCTAACTGGTCTACGTGGCGCTCTAACTGCTCTACGTGGTGCTCTAACTGCTCTACGTGGCGCTCTAACTGCTCTACGTGGTGCTCTAACTGGTCTATGTGGCTCTAACTGGTCTACGTGGCGCTCTAACTGGTCTATGTGGCTCTAACTGGTCTATGTGGCGCTCTAACTGGTCTATGTGGCTCTAACTGCGCTACGTGGCGCTCTAACTGCTCTACGTGGTGCTCTAACTGGTCTATGTGGCTCTAACTGGTCTACGTGGCGCTCTAACTGGTCTATGTGGCTCTAACTGGTCTACGTGGCGCTCTAACTGGTCTACGTGGCGCTCTAACTGGTCTACGTGGCGCTCTAACTGGACTACGCGGCGCTCTAACTGGTCTACGTGGCGCTAACTGGTCTACGCGGTGCTCTAACTGGTCTACGTGGCGCTAACTGGTCTACGTGGCGCTCTAACTGGTCTACGTGGTGCTCAATGGAGTGCACTCACACTGTGGGATCAGCGTTGGGACTTTGGGAATCAAACTACTGACCTGATTGGTGCACGCTGAGTTACTGCGCCCCATTGAAATGAATGCCTCCTCTACCTTTACAGAGAAACAGTTTGTATATATCTGCAAACCCTTCCTTGCTGGCTTGTGAAGATTCATGGCGATGATAAGACATTACTGCTGATGATGGTTTACAGGCCAGGCAGGTGAAATATTAACTCTAAGAGCTGCTATAAATAACCCCACTGAACAAAGCAGTCATGCATATGGACAGCATCCTTTGGCTCACTGCTGATGTGATTTACACACACGTCAGATTTATCCATCGTCTTCTTTTCATCTTCTCATTACTCTCTTACGTATACACCTCAAAGACGGTGCTGAGATGTATATTTATGCTACACAGGCTGCATGTGCTGCTGTGTGTTTCATGCATGATCCCAATGAACTGGGTGCACACTGAGATCATTCGGGTCCAAGGACACATTCACACATGCATTTGGTACTTTGGCAGATTCTTCTGGATTCACATGCAGTTCACAGAATAAGATGCAAGGTTGAGTCAGTGACAGGCTAAAAATAGACTTCTCCACTTATTAACATTCCTCCATGAACTGACATGTGACAGCATCACACTGGCTTATTGGAAATTAAGTTCTGTCTCTTTCTACAGTTGGATAATCACTCTCTATGTGAAATATCCAGGTTGCTTCCTGCACACGTCAGTCATCATTACAGGAAATCAGCAGCTCAGACAGTGAACTGATGATTGTTTATCACAGCAGCAACATGCCAGAGGGACTGGATGTGTCTGAAACATGACTGGGACCTGTTTGCATCTCACTGGACACAAAGACCAAACATCAGAACTTGTTTTTCAAAGACTGTATATTTAATGAAAAATGTCAATTATCAAGTGGAATCATGAGGTGATGTGCTTTGCCTACAGAGAACACAGCGTCCATGCTGCTCTACCCCACTTGAAGCTGCACACGGCTGCTCCTACCATTATCCTCTAGAGCTGCCACAATGATTGTTTTGATAGTCGACTAGTCACCGAGTATTTTTGCGATTAGTCGACTAATCAGATCATCATCCATTGGACATAAAATGTACAGCTTATTGCACCAGCAGCATCTGCTCTTATATAACTATCATTAGCTTACAGCTTTAAGTGTTTAAGGTCTGTGCTAACTAAAAATAAAGACAAGATGATAGTTTATTAAATTTTAATGAAATTTGCAGATTGTTTCGGTGAAGTTTAATAAACTCCTTGCTATCTAAAATATAACAGGACACCGGAGTAAATTCTCAGCATCTCACACTTCTGATGATCAGCTGTCTGCTTGATGTTTATTCAGCTGTGTAAAAACTATAACTTTAATCTCAGCCAAACCGATTTACTCAGGAACAAATAAAATACTGAAAACAGCCAAACAATAACATTTTTAAGTTATCTAAGTGACTTATATATCATGTTTAACCTGAGTAGTGAAAGACGGCGGTGGGTTTGAAAACGATTAGCCGGGAGTCCGGTGTTCTCACGGCTCTAGTGAGCCTAGCCCCCGGCTAGCTATCGAGCTAGTGGCTAACAGACGTCTCCGAAAACGTCGGAGCGCTTTTGAAAATATGTGGTGTCTTGATAAACTGAGCAGATATTTGAGGTTTACACAGCTACATTCTTGCCTGAAAATATGTTAAACCTTTATTTTGTGACCCAGAAAGAATAATAAGAGTAATATTAAAACTAACTAGCTGCCGCCATTGTTGGAAACTGAGCTGGGCTGCGCTATGAATTCTGGGACACAGCTTCTTCTTCTTCGGGGTTTAACGGCAGCTGGCATCCTTGTACATGCAGTGCTGCCATCTTCTGTTTCAGTCCGTTATTACACTCTTAAATCCTACTACTTATTCCTGCGTCTTTTGTGATCTTACAAAGCTTCAAACGACGCGTCGACTATTAAATTAGTCGTCGACGATTTTGATAGTCGACTAATCGTGACTAGTCAACTGTGGGGGGCCAGTAGGCCCCTGCTCCACACTCACCACAGTAACACCTGTGTTAAGTTTGCAGACGGTGGTGGGACTCATTTCTGGAGGGATGAGCACGCCTACAGGGATGAGGTGGAGCAGCTGACAGCGTGGTGTAGGAACAACAACTTGGTCTTGAACACCACAAAGACCACAAAGACAAAGACCATCGACGGGGTCTGAATGGAGAAGGTCTGAGAGAGTCAGGGACCCCTGAAAACATCCAGATGAACAGAATCTAATTTTAGGATTTCCTCACCTGGATGATTGCGCGTGCATCGAGACATCAGGGAGGACCTGACATACAAACACACCGCTGAGGTAGTGAAGCAGCTCCGAATAAGACCCGACTCTCAGAGAGAATCACACCCTGACTAACTGCTGGAGTCCTTTCATCACTGCTCAGCTTTTCAGAGACCCCACAGTTCCCACAGTTCCCACAGAGCAGTCACGTTTGGGACTTTGTCCCCTTGATAATAAACACCTTCACTTAGAAACTGCATTTTGTGTTTAATGGCGTTATCTTTGACTAACATTTAATTTGTTTGATGATCTGAAACATTTAAGTGAAAAATGTGAAATGAGGACTGGACAAAGACTTTGCCCCCTCCCCCACTGTGTATGTGAACTCAGTGTAGGAGGAAGGAGGAGGAACACTCACCTGTCTGATGGTCCGGGCCACCAGACTCTCAAGAACTGGGCCTCGATCTTCATGCAATAGATGGACTTCATCCAAGATGAGCAGCCGTACGATCTGTGACAGAGCCACATCTCCAACACTCTTCCTGGTCACAACGTCCCACTTCTCCGGAGTGGTCACCAACATCTGAAAACAGGACACGTTCCTCTATAGATGATCATGCATTTCCCCTTCAAGAACTTGTTCTATGATAAAATGTTTCTCCAGTAAAACGAAAGGAACTGAACATCAGCAAACCTGAGAAACTAAACAAAGAATCAAACATGACACGAGCCACTGCTGCCCTGCAGGCGGACTCATCGTGCATGTGGTGCATTTGTCTGTGATGTGTATGACAAACATCGTCCTTTAGGGAAAATCACTGAAACGCATCACAGCTCGGATCACGAAGGGGATAGATGCACAAAAATAATCTATATAAGAGATTTATTAAAGTCATATAAAAATAGATTAGTAAATATAAGAAAGAACACTACCACACATTATTGGAGCAAAGCAGGAGTGGATCACAACAAACATGGAGGTTATTAAATCGTATAATCAAAAAGGGCTCGAAGAACAAGACTCATCCAGAACATTTTAGAAAAGATGAAGATTGTGCTTCATAAAATTAAACACACTGCAAATAAACTGAATGATTTCTTTGGATATGTTGGCTTTAATGCAACACAAGAAATTCAAGAAGAAATAATAATGAACTAAATAAACACATCACTCAGTTTGTTGTAGCTGTGACTCACAGAGGAATACTTGATGTTCTCAAAACAACATTAAAAAAACCCACTGATTGTTTCAGTATTGACGTGATTTTAGTTTAAAGTATTATAGTGCAAACGTTCACATACATGTGTAACCTGGTACGTTCCCCTCCATCCATAAAAACCGAGGCTTAGGGTTACCCACTACAACTACAGATCAATAACTCAGTTCTCAGAAATCTTAGAAAAATGATTTAATAAACTTGATACATATGTTGAGAAACATAATAAGTGATAATACGGCAGAGCGGATATGCAACAGATAATGAGGAATATACTGCTGGTGTTTTATTCACTTAAACATTGATGATATTATATTACTGAATAAACCAGACAGATGTGGTATAAGAGGGATCGCATACACGTGCATGAAAAGTTACCTGGATCAATAAAACTTGTGGTGTTCCTCAGGGCTCTGTGCTGGGCCCTGAACGATTCATATATAAATGTGTTTGTTTGCTGATGATGCCGCTGTGTATCAATCAGATAAAAACCTAGAACAGCTTCTGACTGCAGTGGAAAAGGAGGTAACTGTACCAATAAGTTATTGTTAAATATAAAACAAAATGTGTTATTTTTGGCACCAGACAGATGAAACGTGGCTAAAATCAGGGCTGATGGAGCTGAAATTGAAAGAGAGAATAAATGTGTTGGAGTGATCATTGATGACACGCTGAGCTGGAAGTCTCATATGAACCATGTGAAAACGAAACCTGTCAAAAACCATCAGCTGTTAGCTGTGCAGAGATCAACCAAACAAAGCTGAACAGGAAATCATCACTTTATTGTTCTCTGCTTTTCCAAATATGACTGATTGTCTACAGATACGGGCTAATGCATATAAAACCAAAGTTACAAAAAAGTAAGAATTATGAATCGAACTATATGGAAAAACTAACATTGTGCTTATTAATCTGAACCCTGAACTGTCAGGATGCAGCTGAATATAAAAAGGACAAACATAAAGACGTGTGTCTGTGGGAGGAGCTAACGTGTGGCATCGTTGTGACTGCTGTAGTTCATGTAAATCAAGAATGAAGACGAGTAATAATAAAAACACTGAAACTCTTGTTTTGCCTGGATTATTGTGATGAAATGTAATTTAATGTAGTGACTTATCTAAGGTGGAAGTTTACCTTTGTTGCTCTTTTGCTTGGAGCCTGATGTAAATGCTTGCTAAATGATCTTTTGTTAAAGGTTTTGCATAATAAGCGTGTGCTTCAGCCAATAGCTTCCTGATTAGCCTCATGTGCTGGATCACTGAGATCTGAATGCTCATCAAAATAAATCAATTTTAAAAGTGTGTAGACGGTAATCTGGATACAGATCCCTTTATATGGCGACCACATATAGCCAAACACCTCCACACACAGTGACAGTTTCATCGTATAATAAAGTTCTGCATTTACATGTACAGGTTTGTAGGTGACATCCCTCCATCCTGGGAATCAGAGCTCTTGAGCTGAGCTCCGGCTGTTGGGCTGCAGGTAACGACTCTGTCGTCTACGGACGTCTCGGACACGTCAGGGAAAAGAGCTGAAGTTCACAGTGAGCTGGACGGACGCTGCACTGGTGGATCCAAACGTTTGATAAGAGTGTGCTGGGAGTTTCTTTCTCAGGCCCTACAGCGACCTCCAGCTCCCACCTCCACCAAAGCTTTGTTGGCGTGTAGGCCTGTGGGGGCTGAACACCGGCTGACAGGTGCAGGTGGATTACAGCCTTGTAGCTGCCGAGGCAGAGACTGGAGAGTGGGAGTTTAGAGAGGCCGTGAAAGTGTTCAGTTTGTGCCCACAGTGGGCAGGACTCAGTGTAGCCGTGCCTCTGTACACCACCACAGCTGTTTAGGAATTACTGCCATTTTTATGCAAAGCCCCCACCGTCAGAGACCGAACAAGAACTACACGACGACGAGGCCTGTTCCCGTCTCCTCCCTGACTGATCCTGAGCAGCTGCAGTAGCTGTTCACGCTCAGCATGAGCTGTGAGAGAAGCAGGTCCTCATTAGGCTGAGAGAAATGGTAAAAATGGTCAAACGGCTGCATTTGTATAGCGCTTTACACTACATCCACACATCCACCCATCCACACACTGGTGAGGCAGCTACATGTAGCCACAGCTGCCCTGGGCGCACTGGCAGAGGCGTGTCAGATAAACAGTGTGGAGAGGAGCGACGTGCTGCCAGCTCAGCAACACACAAATTACATTTAAAAAATCTCAAAACACAAATGAAGTGGACGACGTTAAAATTGTGTCCTTGGTTTATACAAACGTCTTCATCCAGGCCAGTTCTCAACAGCCAGGACGAAGGTGTCACTTCAACTCAGGGAACAAGAAACTGATTGGACACGATTTCACAAAGTAAGAATGACCCACAGCATCAGCATCAGTCACCTGACGAGGGCCCTGAGCAGCTGCCACAGCTCTGACAGACTCATGTCCATCACTCTTACTGGCTGAACTGGTTTTGGAAGAACAAGTTTATGAATGGACCTGAAACACCAGACAAACAAACCCACAACAGATTATTGTTAATGAGCGGGGAGATGCAGGACTGTCTGCATGGATTTATTTCACTGTTGTCATGGCAACGTGCACCTAGGTTTCACATCATCTGTTCTCATCTCGCTCAGCTCCTGACACTATGACAGCACCGGCCACGCCCAGGCACTAATGAATATATCAGCTAGCACTGGCACAATGCTTACACATCAATCAGCTGGTATTTGTTTACTCGAACACATCTGGAAACATCTGGAACATCGGTCACACCCAAAAGGAGTTTCCATGAGTGGATTCATTCCCACGCTGTTTGAAGCCAAAGCAGCGGCGATGTTAGATTGCTGGGTGGTCACTGCCCACAGACCTGCTGCATCACAGCAATCAAAGGTAACGACAGACGTTAGACTGTCCCCCTGTGTGCTGAGTTACAGTACGTACCCTGTGCCCGTCGATGAGCCTGACGGCGTGGTCAGTATAAACGCTGCTACTTTGCCTCTCAGACTAATTAAACTGAAGAGCATCAGGATATCTTTCTGAATCAAACGACAACAGAAAGCTGCTCTGCGTACGTCGTAGTATCTGCAGCTTCCAGAGCAATATTTGTCTCTGTTTGAGGAAAAAATACTACAATGCATAATTAATGGAGTGTGAAGCTGTTGGAGGATGTGCAAACTCCTATTAGAGTCTTCCTGTAAAAGCAGTTCATTAAATTCCCTCTAGTTTGCATTTAAATCAATCTATGCAGCCATTAGAGACGCTCACAGGAAAGAAGCGCTCGCTCCTAATTGGACGTACCGGTTAATTTAAATGGAGGCTCTGGCAAATGGAGCCGAGGCCAAAGTGCTTTTTTAATTGCTTTACAAACACACACGAGGAGGCGCAGAGAAAACATGTAATTGTTTTCCTTAATGGCGTTATTTAGCCTGTTAATCTAATGATCGCTGCAGGACTGCAATCAACCCCTAAATTGGCTCATTCTTCATATTTCATAGAAGAAAATGTAAGTTAAGGTTTCTCAAACGTGACAATTTAATCAGACAAATTCACACACGTGAGGAATAAAGTGGCCTCGAAAAATGGTTCTTTTCAAACATTAATTACTGAATTAGAGCAAAGAGACAACCTGCTTATCAAATATGTAACAACACGTCAGAGCAGCCGGCTTCAGCCGAGGGCGAGGACCAGGAGCCTCACCGCAGACGGGAATCATCAACTCATTGATTTAATTACTATAACAAACTCGTATTTTTACAACGAGCTGCTGATTACTGAGTATAAATGTGACTGATTGGATTCTTAGACTACGAGCCGGCTTCACGTGTTGATGTGTGGACAGAAACACTCAGTCCAAGCTGACATTCCTCACCGCTCCTGTGCACAGATGAATGCCTGTGCCCCCCTTTGGGAATACTTAGGCTGAAACATGTTCAGCGTTGGGAGACACCAGTGACATTTCCTGCAGCACTTCCAAGGAAACCTCGTTACCGTATCATCAGACAGTATAGAGACGTCTTTACGCCATTTATCTGGATGTGCCGGAGAACATCTGATGAACGGTTGATTTGTTACTTATTCCTGATCTTTACACATCCATAACTCACACTTTACAAACGTTCACACAGGTTTCTGAAAGTCTTTGTAGCCACACTCGTTCAGTGAACCTGGTTGATGTTACAACGAGCTGCTGCTGGGTTTATGGTCATTACAGGTTTTTATTGTGCTGCACTTTCATTGACAATGATGACTGTGATATTTTAGACAACAGATCAGATCCCTTCATGTCTCGGCTTCATCTGTGGGTGTAACGAACACACACAGCAAACACACACGTTGTTTGGTCACAGTATTAGTTATTGACTCCATCAGAAATGCTCCAAGAACAACCACATGGAGACGTCCACGCAGCCGTGGGGAACTACACAAAACTATTTACTCCCACCAGTGTTGGTCAAGTTACCTGAAAACTGTAATCAGTAACTAATTACTGATTACTTCCCCAAAAAAGTAATCCCGTTACTTTACTGATTACTTATTTTAAAACGTAATTAGTTACTTAGTTACTTTTTAAAAACACGATTTACAACCTGAATAGGTGATAAAGTGATAGATCTTTCAGCCCAATTCTACTTTTTCTGCATAATCATCATACAAAATGTAATCAAATGGAAAAGTCTCTTTTTAAAACTTGTTTTATTAGTTTTAATCTTTTAACTTTATGCATCAAGCAAACATTTAATTATCTGCAACATTCTCTGACTGGAAGAAATTAGTTTAACATTTAAACCTATTTTCTGCACATTCCAGCACATAAAATAAAATATTTTGTGTGTTTACACTCAGTCTTTCAAATAGATGCAAGTAAAACACAGCAGAAAATAAATAAAGTCAAAGACTAGCGGTCCTGTTGCTCTATTTTCACCTGTAAAGCAGGAGTGGGGTAGGCGGAGGGTTACCCTGGTGCAGGTGTGCAGCGGTCAGTGGAAGAATCCGCGAGTTTCTCTGTGAGTTTCCCATTACGTCGTAGCTACTCGGTGCTTGTTTGGAAGTTTAGGGGTTTTTTCACTGTAAAAAGAAGTTTTCTTCCCACGCACAACGGACACTAATGTTTTTGTCACTTTTTATGGAATCAAACTCAAAGTAAGTTCAGTACTTCCACGCTTTAAACGCTGCACGCTCATACTCTCTCTGCACTCGATATATGATCCATTGTTGATCTGCACACAGCTGTTGTCACCAACGTCGCACTCGCTTACGTCACTGTCATGAGACATTCTCGCAAAAAATCACGGTTTTAGTAACGCAGTAACGCAGCGTTCCTACGGGAAAGTAACGGTAATCTAATTACCGTTTTTGCAATAGTAATCCCTTACTTTACTCGTTACTTGAAAAAAGTAATCAGATTACAGTAAACATGTAATTAAACAGATAACAGAGTTTTAATCTGCAGGAAGTGCAGCTGCAGCTACATCCCTGCAGCTCGCTGCCTCAGTGGGAGGAAGTTGTTGCTCACTGGTGCGAGCTGAGGTTAGCACGGACACGTGCAGCCACATCTCGCCAACTCTCAGCACTTAAACGCTAATTACTGACATCGCTGAGAGAGCATCAGACGATGATCACTTGACTAAATGATCTTTACAGTAAGAGCGGTGACTCAGCCCAGCACTTCAGTAATGACCTGATCTTCCTGCAGCTGCTTTGATGGCTCGTCTTTACACCGACCTGCAGTTTATGGCCCGTTCTGCTTTTTCCCTCGATCAGGAAACACTCATCCTCACACTCGCTGCTCCTCACTGCCATTAACTCATGTTTCACTCTGGACAGAGCAAAGGTGCCCGGACGTCCCCGCGTGCCGTCCAAACCACGCTGGCTTCCACATGGCAGGATCCCTCCAAACTCTTTCTGTTTCCATAGTAACTCTGTTACAGAGAGGAGCACGTAGGAGGCTGAGGTGGGCGGGTGGACGATGGAGTGGGTCGGTTAGAGAGAAGCGTTCACTACATTGTGATATGTTAACAACTAACAGCCTGTCAAGGCCAACTGTAATGAGAACCTTCTCAAAGCTGCACTCTGTGCATGAGTCTGTGCACGAGTCTGTGCACGAGTCCGTGCACGAGTCCGTGCACGAGTCCGTGCACGAGTCCGTGCGAGCGCGCACGTCGTTACACTCTGATGTGGAAAAATCCTTTCAGTGGGAGCTGCTGCTCTCTCCTGCTGCTCAGTGAGTGGATGACGCTGGATTTGACGAGTGGGAGGAATAAAATAAAAAGGAAAGTGACCAGTGGAGAAGAGCAGCAGAGTGTTCGTGTCCTGCAATCATTACACTGTCATGTTTTTATGTGACACCACGCCAATCCAACTGTGCTTTAACTCTGGGGTTTGCTCTGTTTGCAGATTTGATCACACTTTGTGTAAGAAGCACAGTGAGGGACACAAACGTGATTCATCCTTTCACAGACTCATGAAATGCATCCTTCACTGTCACTTTCAAAGAAAGTCTTTGACCTGTGAGGTCGCAGAGACGTCCAGGCTCTGATGCTCACAATAATGCGTGATATTGCTGCAGGCACGAGGGCACCGAGGCGTCCCTCTGCAGCGGTGAGGCTGGATCCCCTCTCTTGCAGGTTTGGGTTACTTGTTGTCATGTTGTGAAGGTTACTTTTAAAATGTATTCCATTACAGATTACAGATTACATGCCCCAAAATGTATTCTGTAACGTATTCCGTTACGTTACTCAATGAGAGTAACGTATTCTGAATACTTTGGATTACTTAATATATTATCATGCTGTTTACAACTACATGAATGTACTATTGCTGTGATTTATTACTGTTACTGAAGGTCCGCGGCTCCGAACCGTAGTAAAGGGACCTCTGGCTAATACGGTGGGTTCTGTGTCGGCTCGTAGCTGAAAACTAGCTTTACTTTGTTGTCTGGGTCAACTTTGCTAGCAGAGACAGAGAGAGGCGTTGAAAGGCTGCTCCAACAGAACTTATTGTTTCAGAGGAAAACACGAACACGGTGTACAGTCGAGTCTTAATAGCTTACTTACAGCTGGGCTCGTCAGGCTCTCTTCTTGGCTGCAGTGGTTATTATTATATTTACATGCTTCCAGCTCCCGTTTCTGCTCGATGACAGCTCGTACTTTTCCTTTTTCTCCCTCCCTCGCTCACAGACACATAACGGGTATGGCAGTCCATTCTCCCTGCAGCACGGACTACACTGCCCATGATGCTACATTCTTTAGAGCTATACCGGTAGCATTCTGCCTGTTAGCTTAGCACAACAACAACAAGGCCTCTCTCACCCAGGAAACACGCAGAGAGAGAGCGGCACCCTGTAACCATGGCAACCGTAACGCTGCCTGGAACAACAGAACGTAGCTGTCAAACAAAACCCAAACAGTCCTGACCCGCCACAATATGAAACAGGGAAGTACCGCCGTGTAATCCATTTATTTCAACAAAGTAACTGTATTCTAAATACCACCTTTTTAAACGGTAACTGTAACGGAATACTTTACTCATATTTTGTATTTTAAATACTTAACGGCGGTACATGTACTCCGTTACTCCCCAACACTGCTTGTTGTTCATTGGTGCACGTTTCTTCTCCTCGCAGAGTCAGAAACTACGTGGTGTCTTTGTGTGCTTCAGAAACATGCCAGCTGACGGTCCTCTGGAGTCCGTCCAGGTGTTTGGACGTAAAAACCCACCAGTGCAGGAGGGGGGACGTCCTGAGGAGCCGGTGGAGCGTGGCATCGCACACATCTACACCAGCCACAGCCCTGCTTGCACCAGAAGGATGTGGATGAGGCCTCTGAGACGGAGATCCAGGACATCCTAATCCAGTACGACAGCAGTGATTTTCCTTCTTTTACCTGATGTGCTGTTTTTGACGATGGTTGTGTAACGATCCCGATAAAGGTCAAAGGGCACAACATGCAAGTCTCATAAAGCACGAGTTCTTAGAAGTATTTGCTTCCCTTCCTCACGCTGTCACGCAGAAAGCCCACTATCAACATCAAAGGTGTGTGATGAAAGGAGCGAGGGGAGACGAAACAAACCAAGGTTACAGAGCATGACATCACTCGGGCCGCTAAACGTGGATCCAGCTCTGCACTCCACACTTTGTGCACGTCGGAGGCATTAGAGAGAGTTCAAAGTGAAGCTGCAGAGCTGCTCTGAACCTGACTAATCATTCTCTTTGTGTAATCTCATCATATGATGGAGATGCAGGAACACCTTCAGATTAGCTGGAATTGGCCTCATTTCTGACACACACACACACTTTGTACTCATAAGTCCCATCAGACGTACGAAGGGTAAATCTGAGCTGTGCGATCTGTTAAATCCAACTCTTTGGATTTAACAGATATGCAGGTTTTCCCGGTGTTCCCGCTCCAAGTGTCGTTCAGGTTCAGCAGCCTCGACGTCTCACAGCCGCAGGACTAAACTCTCTCATCATCTTTTCTTTGGCTTCATCCTCTTTGACACAGAAACGTCTCATTTAAACCTAAAGAAACATTAAAAATGCCGCCAGCATTTCACTTATGAAACTTAGAGTGAACATGCGTCCTTACACCGGCTGCTTCCTGCGTGTAGTCCACGACAGCGTCTGTCACAACAAGCAGCAGTTAAACTGTGTTTGTATGGGTCAGTTCTGTATTTA
>NW_028270138.1:865000-892500 GCF_056152115.1 Neolamprologus brichardi | reverse complement strand
CGCGCGCGTGTGTGTGTGTGTGTGTGTGTGCATGTGTGTGCGTCTGTGTGTGCGTGCGTCTGTGTGTGTGTGTGTGTGTGTGTGTGTGTGTGTGTGTGTGTGTGTACCTGTGTTCGGAGGATCTCTCCTTTGCTCAGCTGCATGTCTCCAGTCAGTTCCTTCACGGTGATGCCCAGGGGCTCCAGCCTCTTACCAAAGTAGTTCGTCATCTCAGCCGCCAAGGCTTTCATCGGAGCCACGTATACGATCTGCAGAGAGAGCGGCGTGGACATGAGTGCGAGCGGGGAAGAGAGAGCGGAGCAAGGTTGTAGACGGGCTGAAAGGACACTGTGGTGATAAACGAGCAGAGAGGGGCAGGATCATTTGTTGCCCAGCTACCAGCACAAATCAGTTTATTGTGAAATGTCACAGCACTCGCATGGAGAAAATGTAATGGTGATGTATGAAAAGCAGCTTTTGTCACTGCTGTGTTTGTGCGAGCTTTACACACAGAACAAAGACCGTCTGCATTATTGATGTGTGTGTGGATCTGACACTGGGTTTGAGACCAGTGCTTTCAGACCGAGCTGTCAACACTGCCAGTGTTTCAGAGTCTGTTTCCAACTGTTGCCATTTGTCATTTTGACCACCGTGATCTTCTCTAAACCAGCACTGACAGATGAGCTGCAGAGACTCGAGCGCCGTGTGCCTTTAAAGTGAAACTGTTTTATTATGTTTCTGCCATTATTCTGGAAATCTGAAACAGCTGATCTCTGCATCTGAGGACACTATTGTTTGCTCAGGTGGGCTCATAATAATGAGGTCATCATTATTCACCAATCAAATCTGATAACAAATCATCACTCAGTCCTCTGCTCAGCTTCAGCCTCTGAAGAAAACAGCAGAGACGTTCTCTTTGCTCGCATTCATACATAAACCGCGTCGGTGTGTGAACATGAGGCTGATTAGCTCATTTCTGTGAATGCACATGTTTAAAAAGCATTTAGCATCAACCTTTGATACAAAGGCTGTTTCATGAAACATCACATCTCTGTAACATGTAACAAAGTTACACTTAGTCCCTCAGTGGGCACGTTAGATGTGAACTGTAACAGCTGTAGGTGTAGGTGTAAACTCACCGTCAAACTGCTTCACTCTGCAGTTTCCCATCCCTGAAACGCCATTGGCTGATTGTAATAACGTACACCTCTCACAAGAGTTAAGGGAACACTCGACCCAAAGTCAGAACTACACCCTGAACCTGCTTTGGTACCTGTCAGAGTGATGGTTTGGTGGGCGGTGCCCCTTACACTTCCTGTCTGTTGATGCTTTTCGCTCGTTTCCTTCTCAGCAGTGACAGCGTGAGGTGGTACCGTTAGACTGACTGCTTTAGTATTCAGCATCAGATCCTTTCAGACTCACAACACAATCCAGGGAAACATCATTACTGCAGTTAAACAACATGGAAACTGTTCACATCAACCGAACAAACGAAGCATCTTAAAGAAGTCCCATAACTGCAGCTCCCCTTGACTTCAACCTATCAGAGCAGTCCTATTAGCTCCCTGCCTGAAATCTCAGCGAGTGATCTGAATCCCTGCAGGGCTCGTGTGAAATTTCACCAGGGAGCAAACTGAATCTCCGGGACTCGCGTTCAAAGGCTCCGAGCCGGAGTGACACTACAAACAGGAAGCAGTTATCACAAAGTCATCTTTCCTTGACAGATCAGTATACTACAGCCATCTCAGCATAAACAGCACTAATAAGTGCAGCTGATGTGTGCATCGCACCTTGAATTCATCTTTCTTAATGACGCCACCGGGCTGCAAGTGCTGACGGATTTCATGGAGGACTGTCAGCATGGCGATGTTGGTCTTGCCAGCACCGGTTGGAGCGCAGATCAGCAGGTTCTCATTGGTGTTGTAGGCCGTCTCGAACACTATGGACTGAATCCTGTTCAGGCGCTTCATGCCCTTGAACACCAGCTGCCCAATCTGTGGAAATAAGACAAGCACAAGAATTATGACCCCTGAAAACCACGTGTTCATATGTGTGATCAGCAGTGCTGTGTTACTTTGTGTCAGCACACAGAGTCTGTCAAACAAACACAAAACCACAGAAGCAAAGACACAGGAGACGCAACCCACATGTGTGCTGTAGTGGGCGTGGACATAAGAGGCCACGCCCCCTGCCCCCCTCACACACAAGCTCACACCCTTTGATATGCAACAGGAATGTAGACGCTAACAGTCATTGTATCATTTTATCACTTTGTAACAAATAAGCACCTTTTGAACACTGAGGAAAGTCTTCACCACGACACTTATACTGGGACTATATGCTATACTGGGACTGTATACTGGGACTATATGCTATACTGGGACTATTATACTGGGACTATATGCTGTACTGGGACTGTATGCTATACTGGGACCATACGCTATACTGGGACCGTATGCTATACTGGGACCATACGCTATACTGGGACCATACGCTATACTGGGACCGTATGCTATACTGGGACCATACGCTATACTGGGACCATACGCTATACTGGGACCGTATGCTATACTGGGACCGTATGCTATACTGGGACCATACGCTATACTGGGACCGTATGCTATACTGGGACCATACGCTATACTGGGACCATACGCTATACTGGGACCGTATGCTATACTGGGACCGTATGCTATACTGGGACCATACGCTATACTGGGACCGTATGCTATACTGGGACTATATGCTGTACTGGGACCATATGCTATACTGGGACCATATGCTATACTGGGACCATATGCTATACTGGGACCATATGCTATACTGGGACCATACGCTATACTGGGACCATACGCTATACTGGGACCGTATGCTATACTGGGACCGTATGCTATACTGGGACCATACGCTATACTGGGACCGTATGCTATACTGGGACTGTATACTGGGACTATATGCTATACTGGGACCGTATGCTATACTGGGACCGTATGCTATACTGGGACCGTATGCTATACTGGGACCGTATGCTATACTGGGACTATATGCTATACTGGGACTATATGCTATACTGGGACTGTATGCTATACTGGGACTATATGCTATACTGGGACTATATGCTATACTGGGACTGTATGCTATACTGGGACTATATGCTATACTGGGACTATATGCTATACTGGGACCATATGCTATACTGGGACCGTATGCTATACTGGGACCGTATGCTATACTGGGACCGTATGCTATACTGGGACTATATGCTATACTGGGACTATATGCTATACTGGGGCTATATGCTATACTGGGACTGTATGCTATACTGGGACTATATGCTATACTGGGACTATATGCTATACTGGGACCATATGCTATACTGGGACCATACGCTATACTGGGACCATACGCTATACTGGGACTATACGCTATACTGGGACTATACGCTATACTGGGACCATATGCTATACTGGGGCTACATGCTATACTGGGACTATACGCTATACTGGGACCATATGCTATACTGGGACTATACGCTATACTGGGACTATACGCTATACTGGGACCATATGCTATACTGGGACTATATGCTATACTGGGGCTATACGCTATACTGGGACCATACGCTATACTGGGACTATACGCTATACTGGGACTATACGCTATACTGGGACCATATGCTATACTGGGACCATATGCTATACTGGGACTATATGCTATACTGGGACTATATGCTATACTGGGACTATATGCTATACTGGGACTCACTAACACACTGAAGCACAGAGGCTACAGGTTCGCCTGTGCAGTCTGAGCTGGCTGCAGTGGAGCTCACAGGACTTTCACACACAGTGTGAATACTTCTGAACTTTCTATTTTCAATAAAATGTTAGCACACTGACTGATGAGGTGCTGCCCATGTTTAGATATAACATGGTCCGATTACATTGAATTGATATCCATGCATCAACATGATCCATGTGGCTGAGTAATAATAAAGCAACAATGCTGCTGCTAATTCACTGATGTCAGCTATCACATGTATGTCGTTTGTCATTTCTGGTTAAGAAAGCCCGTCAGCGTCTCTTCTTCCTCAGAAGACTTAGAGACTTCCATCTGCCACTGAAGGTGCTCAAGAACTTCTACTGCTGCACCATCGAGAGCGTCCTGACGGCAAACATCTGCACCTGGTTTGGGAACAGCACCAAGCAGGACAGACGAGATCTGCAAAGAGTGGTGCGCTCAGCCGAACATCATTCAATCAGAGCTCCCTGACCTGCTGTCCATCTACACCAAGCGGTGCAAGTCCAAAGCTAGGAAGATTATGATGGACCTCTCCCATCCCAACAATGGACTCTTCTCACTGTTGAGGTCTGGGAAGCGCTTCTGCTCCCTTAAGGCCAAAACAGAGAGAATGAGGAGGAGCTTCTTCCTCCAGACTATTCAGGCCCTGAACCAGGTGTAGGACTGGACTCTCCCACACATCACATCACCACACGCACCACCACACACTTCCTATAATCCTATAATCCTATAATTTATAATCTTTATAAGCTCTTTCTGCTATTTGCACATTTTTTTACTGTAAATTTCTAAGTTAATTTGTAAATTTTGTAGTAACCTGTAAATTGTAAATACTGTAAAACTTTTTTTCTGTCATTTAACGGTCGGGCATTGTACAGCTACAAGCATTTCACCCCCATGTCATACTGTGTATGGTTGTGTGTGTGTGACAAATACAATTTGAATTTCTTTTGAAGAGACCAACAGAATCACCGTGCTGCACTTGTTCCATCACGTCTGTGCAGACGTGAAGCTTCTGCACATACAGGCCATGAATCTGAGACGTGGCGTTCTGTCGTGACTGACGGGCACCGCGTGTGCCAGAAGACGTTGCTTTTCTACTGTCAGCACAAAACCACCATACACATATTCTCCATCAAATAAACTGGCAACACCCATGTATATTTAATGTTAAAATCTGAATTCATAATGCATGTGCGCTGAATAATTCTGCAGGTCAACTTTCTGCTAAATAAAAGGCAGGCTATTTGAATCCAGCCCACTGTGATACCCCCACTGTGATAACCCCACTGTGACTGTGATTCTTGTGGTAGTTTGGGTTCAGACAAACTGAGCAGATTCTGGTCGTGCCGTTAAACTAAATACAGACTTAGGGCCGTACCTGTACAACAAACCCTGGTAGGTACTGACGCAGCTCTGGACTGGTTGCCTGGTTGCCCTTGGCAACTAGATCTGGGCCAATGCCAACTATTCAGTGCAGTCGCCCTCACTGGTAACTGCATTTTTTATGACAGAAGCGTGCTGCAGACTCCTGACAGACTACAGACAGGTGATCAGCTACAGCCGTGTCAGTGACTCAGTGTGAACACAAACTGGAAAATTAAAAAGCAGGAAGGACGAGTGCTGAGACGAGCTGTCACTCAACCTGCCTCTGTCCTTCACCATGGCAACACAGTGTGGGTGATGGCCCTCAATCTGCCTCTGATAAGAAACGGCCACTGAAGGACACACACACACACACACACACACACACACACACAGGTGAGGCTTTTCCTTCTAGAAAAGCAACCACGAGAAATGTGAATAAAACCGTATCCTCTCATGGATGTGACTTTTACAAGAACAAACAAATCACACACTACAAACACACACAGACACACACATTTTACACACACAATAATAATAATGATTTTAAACAGTGACTTTAAGCTGAGAGTGATAAAGATCCTCAGCCTGTGGGTCACTGTCAGCAGTGAGAATGCTTCCTGAAAACACGGTTATGAAGTGCAAATGAGATGATCATAGGGCGTAAAAGCCACTGTCCCAGACCCACACAGGGATGTGACGACACACTGACAGCATCTCAGATCCTGTATAAAAGGATTGTGATGTGTGACACGGTGACCTGGTGTCATCATCCGAAGCACACTCTCTGTGTACTCACTCCCTAACTTATAGCCAAAGTTTTCACTCACTGTGTCTTTACTGGTTCACTAGCTTAGCTTAGCTCGTAGCCGACTCGCTAGCAGCATGGCCTCTTCACCTGTCCCTCCTGCACTTTCCTGCTCATTGTAATAATAATAATAATAATAATAATGGTTTGCATTGATAAAGCGCTTTACAATTCCACTATTCATCCACTCTCACATTCACACACTGGTGGAGGCTACAGTTGTAGCCACAGCTGCCCTGGGGCAGGCTGAATTGTGTCAGATGTTAGCTACTCCTCGGCCTCCTTTAGCAGTAATGATACTTGTAATAAATGTAGCATATCTGCAGCTCTGGCGGCCAGGATTACTGAATTGATACACCTGAAGCTAGCCAGGCCCCTGTAGCCGGTGCAGCTGAAGGCAGCGTAGGCCCCGCTAGCTGCCCGGGAGCCTGCCCCAAGCAGCCGGGGAAACAGGATGGCTGGGTGATGTTGAGGAACACCAAAGTATTTGCTCACAGGGGGTCATTTGATTGTTCTCTGGATGTATTATTGTGTATTATTCTACCTTACAATATAAAGCACCAGAGGCGACTGCTGTTGTTGGCGCTGTATAAATAAAATAGAATTAAATTGAATTGAAATAGAATGATAGAATTCTAATAACATAATTCTCAGTGAGCCAGCTGACCATTGCAGATAATAAACTTGGAGTGCTCCTCCTTTCTTCTGTGCTCCACTTCTCTCTCTAAGGCTTCTGCAGGATGCCTTAAGCTTAGACAGCAGTATTATTTTTTCAAGGATTCATTAGAAATATGTCATCACTTTCCAGTTCCCCTCGTTTCAATCCAACCCTCACAGAAAAAAAATAATTAAAGATGTGCATGTCAGGCAAGGATATGCAGAGTGCTGTTCGGAAGTTGGCCCCGCAGCCCAGAAGGGAAGAAGAAGTTATTAATGCATCAAAGAGCAACTTTATTAGAGTCCACTTAAGCTGGGAGCAGTAAGTGGCTGAGGTTTCAGCGAGGTAGGGTGGGGGCCCACAGGCTTGTGCTGAGGACACCGGTGTAGCTGTGGATGCTTACGTGTGACAGTTGGACATTTTGGGCCAGAGTTATTAACCGGGACTAATTAACATAATAATATCATCACTCTGGTAGCTCTGGTAGCTCACACTGACACTGGTCAGTGTGAGCTACCAGAGCCCAGCTGGACACGGAGCCTATCCCAGCTGTGATAGGGTCTGTCACAGGCTTTCCATGTATATCTATTTACTGAACAATAAATACAAGTGCAAGCAAACAGCTGTGCAGTGTGAATAAACAGTTTGCTTTGACACGGTTGGTTCAGTTAAAATAATACAGATGTGACTGCGTCACAGTCAGTGTTGGGGAGTAACGCAAACATGCAATATATGAGTGACGGTATTCAGTTACAGTTACCGTTTAAAAAGGTGGTATTTAGAATACAGTTACTTTGTTGAAATAAATGGATTACATGGCGGTCTTTTCCTGTTTCATATGTTCGGCTATGCCCTCTCTGTTTTTGGTTTCCACGCCCCAAACAAAACACGCATTAAGAGGCTCAAACGCCTGTGTCGCAATCTCGCGGCCCATGTCACCTCTACTTGCTGCCGCATAATGACGTGAAGAAATATTTTTAAAAATTATTGTTCAAAAAATTATTTAATATAAAAAATAGGCTCAGTGTTACAGACATAGCTGTAAAAATGCAGCCTCATGGGCAGTGAAGCCCAGTTGTAAGTAAGCTATTAAGACTCGACTGTACACCGTGTTCGTGTTTTCCTCCAAAAACAATAAGTTCTGTTGCAGCAGCCTTTCAACGCCTCTCTCTGTCTCTGCTAGCAAAGTTGACCCAGACAACAAAGTAAAGCTAGTTTTCAGCTACGAGCCGACACGAACCCACCGTATTAGCCAGAGGTCCCTTTACTACGGTTCGGAGCCGCGGACCTTCAGTAACAGTAATAAATCACAGCAATAGTACATTCATGTAGTTGTAAACAGCATGATAATATATTAAGTAATCCAAAGTATTCAGAATACGTTACTCTCATTGAGTAACGTAACGGAATACGTTACAGGATACATTTTGGGGCATGTAATCTGTAATCTGTAATCTGTAGTGGAATACATTTAAAAGTAACCGTCCCAACACTGATCACAGCAAATGTGCAAATGAAGCAAATGTAAGATTCAACAATACTGCGGCCGTCTCTGCTAACCCTCCTGGTATAAATTTGAAAATCCTACGTAATTTTCCAAAAAGTTGACCTTTGACCTTTATCTTAAGTGGAGGTCAACCTCAGAGTGCAGAAACCCCAAACTACCAGATGATTATCTGCCTCTCCACCACATGGACGCTTCGCCCTCAGGCATCAAAGCAGCCAAGCTGAGTAGGCACATACGAGTGAGTGCATCAGTGCAGCTCAGAAGCACCAGCTACTGGTTCATAGACCAGTACACCAGGACTGTGAGACCAGCAGGACCAAACTCCTGCTGGGAGACACATCTGAAGGTCCTGTGACCCAGAGCAGATACTGGCCAACCAACAAGACAGCGGTGTTTGACAAGGAACCACAGCAGTGACATCTGTGGGAATCCTCTGGGAACATCAGGAAGTGGTACTGGGAGCTGAAGCGGAGCAGGTGTGGAAGGTCCCCAGTGGTCCCAATGGTAAAATGAGCATTGACAGGTATGGTTACCTGAGTGGCTCCAGCAGACATCAGAGGAATCTGTTGGGAGGAGTGCAGCTACGACCCCGTGTCTCCCAGGTGTTGGCGTTTCTACAGATGTAACATGAAACTCCTCCCTCCATGACCCCAGTAGTAAAGGTAAGTGTTTGTGTTGGCAAAACACATTTTCATCAAAGTGAGAAGTACAGTGACTGAATGGTGTTCTCAGTCTTATTCCACCTGGATACTGCACTCTGACTTATGAATATTCACTTTATAATTAAGCTTTAGGAGAGCACCCTCGCACTCCGTCCTGTGGCTCGGTGACCACCACAGACTCTTAACGATCGCTCCAGCGCCCAGTCCTCTTTTTGATTTATCGACTTCTTCTGTTGTAATGAAACGGCAGTGTCCCCACACTTCTTAAAGATGCTAATTAATGCAAATGCATGCCCGCCCCAGTATTCACCTTGAGGTAAAGCTTACATGTTGTAAACACAAAGTTGTCATAATTTAATGATCTTTGAAAATCTTTAGTGCTTTTACTCTCTCTTTAAAACCTCTGCAGATACATTGTTATGTTAATGTATGCACGCGCATCTTCCAATTGGAGATCCAGCTGTGCCTGCCATAGCATGTCTCAAGGGTGTGATACCAACGTTGTGGGGAGGTAGTTACTATAAAATGCAGTGTGCATTAGCCAGCTGTAACAAAGCTTTGTCTTCCTCATTAAGAACTGTAGCAGGCGGAGACTGGACCGAGAGCTGGACACGACGTGCTCCGAACACGCCAGAAGGGGCGGTGTTTTAAAGTTTGGCATGCAGAGATTTTCATTTGTTTAATGACAAAATGGATGTAAAACTATTATAGTAATGGAGGTTAGTGACTTTGGCCAATCAACACAACCTGCTGTTGATCAAAGCCTCCAATCACATTTTTCATATATGAAAGTTGTCGTGTTGGTTTGACTATAAGCAGAAGCAGTGAACTCTACTGTCATACCGGCTCTTTAACTGGGTGACCTGCACCGAGTTTACTTTCCTGTTTTCTACATCTAATCTCATGTAAACAAGCTGTGTGCCATAGAACGAGCCACACACACAGAGCATACTTATCCACATGTGTCTGAATATTAGAATATTTGACTCTCAGTTCAAATTAACCAAGTCTATCACGAGGTGCTAAAACTGTGTTATAAACGTTGAGTGCTCAGCCCCACGTAAACATTCATCACATGGTGGCAGGAAGTTCTTCGGATGACCAGAAACAATCAAGTATTAAGCTAAGCTGGTAACAGTACAGATGTGTGCGGCTGGTCGACTACTCGTCACAGGTTGGTACCAGATGTATTGGTCATTCCATCTAATTTTTTGTTGTTATGCCACCAGATGGCGCTGCACAGCGTCATCTTTATAGAAAAATGCTGCAAATCTATTTTTTGTAGTAACTTGCTTTCATGTCATACTTAACATCTTTACTTTAAATGTTTTTCATCTCCTGTGTTGAGTACAATGTGCAGCCCAAATTTTAATAATATGTCTGCATTAAGCCCATAGTAATTACATCATATGAAAATCTTTTTTTGTTTTTTTTTTACATATATTTTTAGTGAGAGAAATTTAAGAGGCTTATCCCTCAAAATTGTAAATACAAAAAGGTTGCACAGTTTCCAACCACGGGAAATTTTGAGTGTTTTCATAGTTTTATTTTTGAAATACACCAATTTTTATCTACTGCAGGAAAAACGAAGATAAATATTATAATGCTAATTTGATGCAAAGAAAACAGCATGTGCATCAAAATAAACTATTTCCAGCAATGCAGTTTGAGTTCTAAGCATCCCAGAAACTATACTGAAAACCATAAAGTCAAACATAACTTTTAAAAACACCAGTGTAGGCTTATAAGGCCCCGAAGGTAAAGAACTACATTTTCTGCAAAAATGATGACACTTCCGGTTTCGGCCAGGTAATGACGGACACGTGATAGTTCGCGCTGGCGTCTATTCCAACGTAGGAAGTGTTATGAACAGCTGATCGGATCAGCAAAGCCTGTTTCTGGAATATTATGTTTTTGTTGCTGCAAGTGGTTTTAATACAGTTTTTGCAAAGCTATATGTGGAAGGAAACTGTGACCGAGGACAAGCTGATGGCATAAGATGTAAGTACAACTCCTCCGGTTTCATATGCAAAAAAAATTATTGCGCTAGTTTACGTGGTTGCAATTCTACAGGGGTTTAAAAATAGTTACGCAAAACGGAGCGTGCCCGCTCCGACCGGTCTTAAAGGGTTAACCTCCTCAGACCGGAACTCTTCCACAGCATGCATTTTTAATTTCTCTTTGCTATTTGGGCTGATTGGGACCTGTAGGTGGATATCAGGCCCTTGCAGAGAAAAATTTAGTATTTTGGTCTAGACAACCCAAAATGTAATGTCCACATATGTGGACGCCAGGTCCTAGGAGGAATAATAAGACACTAATGGTTTTAGATGCTTTTGTTTATACAGCGTTTGAAATTGTCCATTTATTGGTCCTCAGATTTGAACTGGATTCTCTCAGTTTTACACTACTTTGTTAGTCAACTAAGAAATGCTAGCAGTTAAGACAGACAGTCCATCAGTTAGACCTCATCATTGTGACATTAAGTCACAGCAACAGAAAGCAGAATTGGAGCCAAAGAGTCAAACTGACATTGCCAGGAAAGATGCCAAGTTAATTAAGCCGACAGGCCAAGTTAATTAAGCCGACAGGAGTTGAGAAGACTTTATCAAGTGGAAAGTCAAATAAAACACATTCAGTGCCAACAGGTCATTTATTCTCCTTTCCCCAGATACATCTTTGGAGTACAGGACTGTGGCAGCCTGTTTTGTTTTTGCTACAAACAAATCTCTGAGACCACAACGATGCTTTATTACAAACGCACACCAAAACACGGACGTGACAACGACGCTTTATTACCAACGCAGACCAAAACACGGACGTGACAACGACGCTTTATTACCAACGCAGACCAAAACACGGACGTGACAACGACGCTTTATTACCAACGCAGACCAAAACACGGACGTGACAGCAACACTTTATTACCAACGCAGACCAAAACACAGACGTGACAACCATGCTTTATTACCAACGCACACCAAAACATGGACGTGACAACCATGCTTTATTACCAACGCAGACCAAAACACGGACGTGACAACCATGCTTTATTACCAAGGCACACCAAAACACGGACGTGACAACCACGCTTTATTACCAACGCACACCAAAACACGGACGTGACAACCACGCTTTATTACCAACGCACACCAAAACACGGACGTGACAACCACGCTTTATTACCAACGCACACCAAAACACGGACGTGACAACCACGCTTTATTACCAACGCAGACCAAAACACGGACGTGACAACCACGCTTTATTACCAACGCACACCAAAACACGGACGTGACAACCATGCTTTATTACCAACGCAGACCAAAACACGGACGTGACAACCATGCTTTATTACCAACGCAGACCAAAACACGGACGTGACAACCATGCTTTATTACCAACGCAGACTAAAACACGGACGTGACAACCATGCTTTATTACCAACGCAGACCAAAACACGGACGTGACAACCATGCTTTATTACCAACGCAGACCAAAACACGGACGTGACAACCATGCTTTATTACCAACGCAGACCAAAACACAGACGTGACAACGACGCTTTATTACCAACGTACACCAAAACACAGACGTGACAACCATGCTTTATTACCAAGGCACACCAAAACACGGACGTGACAACCATGCTTTATTACCAACACACACCAAAACACAGACGTGACAACAACGCTTTATTACCAACGCACACCAAAACACGGACGTGACAACCATGCTTTATTACCAACGCAGACCAAAACACAGACGTGACAACCATGCTTTATTACCAACGCACACCAAAACACAGAATTGACAACCATGCTTTATTACCAACGCACACCAAAACACGGACGTGACAACGACGCTTTATTACCAACGCACACCAAAACACGGACGTGACAACCATGCTTTATTACCAACGCACACCAAAACACAGACGTGACAACCATGCTTTATTACCAACGCACACCAAAACACGGACGTGACAACCATGCTTTATTACCAAGGCACACCAAAACACGGACGTGACAACCATGCTTTATTACCAACACACACCAAAACACAGACGTGACAACAACGCTTTATTACCAACGCACACCAAAACACGGACGTGACAACCATGCTTTATTACCAACGCAGACCAAAACACAGACGTGACAACCATGCTTTATTACCAACGCACACCAAAACACAGAATTGACAACCATGCTTTATTACCAACGCACACCAAAACACGGACGTGACAACGACGCTTTATTACCAACGCACACCAAAACACGGACGTGACAACAATGCTTTATTACCAACGCACACCAAAACACAGACGTGACAACCATGCTTTATTACCAACGCACACCAAAACACAGACGTGACAACCATGCTTTATTACCAACGCAGACCAAAACACGGACGTGACAACCATGCTTTATTACCAACGCACACCAAAACACAGACGTGACAACCATGCTTTATTACCAAGGCACACCAAAACACAGACGTGACAACGATGCTTTATTACCAACGTACACCAAAACACAGACGTGACAACAATGCTTTATTACCAACGCACACCAAGACAATAACTTTTCGTTTCGTTGGAAATCAGTCTGCATCATCACAAATAAAAGTTCCCGGCTGCACTCGGCATTGGGCACTTTAAAAATCCAGAGGCAGAGCTCTGCAGATCCCAGCTGGCAAATATAGAGCACACACATCTGTGGTCAAGCTTTCAGCAGCAGGGTTAAATAAAGTTTCTAATGAGAGCAGCTGTTTGAGTCTGGGGCAGAACCAATCTTAAAGCCCAGCTGGATCCTACAGGAATCAACATTTTCTCCAATATGAAGCTCCTCGGGCTATGAGCAATCTTTGGCTTCATATGAAGAAGAAAAAAGTCTCTATACAGAATCACATGTGTGAAAACGCTGCACGCACACAGTCGGTGCTGCTGAAGGTGGCCATTCTGGACCTTGCTGAGCAGGATAAAAACTGACAGGCTCATTAACACAGCAAATGCAGTCTATGGCCATATGGGAAACTGGGAGGACTGGGAATATTCCACCAATCCACTGCTGCTTAAAGCACACTAATTGTACCCACATAGACTGCATTAATGGTCCACCAGCAACAGTTCAAAAGTCAGCATATCTGCATGTGACATGTGTTACCTCTCTCTGTGTGGGTTTAATATGAAAGCAGGGGCCAAAGTGCCTTATAGACAACAGCCATCAGTGTTTGTGTGTCCGGTGGCTGCCTTTTAGTGTTATTGTGCATTTACTGTATAAGCTCACCATATGAGCCCATATAAGCTGCTAAACTAATTAAATTCCTGTGTGCATTGGTAATGGGAAGCTAAGAGATATAATTGTTGTCATTTTCATGCCATCCTTTTAATTACTTTCTGGTTCCATTTCATTCCATTTGAATTGACAGCCTGATCAACTTTTAATTGCCAGTTTTTGCAAACAGCTTATCAGCCTGTTCCAAGCCTGCATATAGAGTACTAAATGACCTGGCCAGACACACTCAGAAACACACACACCATCAATTCCCGAGTCTCGGGAAGCACACACATGCACAACAACTCTCCCCGCAGGTAGCGTTAGAGTGAGATGCAGATGCAGCAAATAGGGGGTCCATTCATTTCCCTGCAGAGCAGCAGCAGAAAGAAGAGGGCACAAACAAGGGAGATGGAGAGCTAGGAGTATGATGGAGATAGCAAACAGTGAGGTAATCCATCACTGGATCCAGAAGCACTTGCTGAAGTAGCAAAGAGGCTTGTGAGCCCAAAAACCATGAACCAACACATCCTATCAATGTCAACACTGAACACTAACAGTGGTATGTGTACACGCCACATATAACAGCAAAACACGCATGGCGTATAGAACACATTTACAGCTTTAATGCGGCCGTTGCCATTACACACATTATTCCTACTGGTGTGGATGGTAACTCTCCTCTTCAGCCAACAAGATGCAGCATACGAGGACGAGGCTGCGACTGAGGAGGTAGAGTGGGCCAATCAAAAACTCATTAGATTGTTCCTGTTTAATCCAGTTTGCAGGACAAAGTGCCCTTTGGCAAGACACTGAACCTCAAATTGTCTGCAATGCATCAATCAGAGTGTGTGTGTGTCTGCACCCACTTAAAGGAGAACAGACTGCTGTATGAATGTGTGTGTGTGTGCAAAGGTCCACGTGCACAGGTCCAGGAGCAAAGGTCCACGTGCACAGGTCCAGGATCAAAGGTCCACGTGCACAGGTCCAGGATCAAAGGTCCACGTGCACAGGTCCAGGAGCAAAGGTCCAGGAGCAAAGGTCCAGGTGCACAGGTCCAGGAGCAAAGGTCCAGGAGCAAAGGTCCACGTGCACAGGTCCAGGAGCAAAGGTCCACGTGCACAGGTCCAGGATCAAAGGTCCACGTGCACAGGTCCAGGAGCGCGGGTCCACGTGCACAGGTCCAGGATCAAAGGTCCACGTGCAAAGGTCCAGGTGCACAGGTCCAGGAGCAAAGGTCCACGTGCACAGGTCCAGGATCAAAGGTCCACGTGCACAGGTCCACGTGCACAGGTCCACGTGCGCAGGTCCAGGAGCAAAGGTCCACGTGCACAGGTCCACGTGCACAGGTCCAGGATCAAAGGTCCACGTGCACAGGTCCAGGAGCGCAGGTCCACGTGCACAGGTCCAGGAGCAAAGGTCCACGTGCACAGGTCCAGGAGCAAAGGTCCACGTGCACAGGTCCAGGAGCAAAGGTCCACGTGCACAGGTCCACGTGCGCAGGCCCAGGAGCGCAGGTCCAGGAGCGCAGGTCCACGTGCACAGGTCCAGGAGCGCGGGTCCACGTGCACAGGTCCATGTGCACAGGTCCATGTGCACAGCTCCAGGAGCGCAAGTCCACGTGCACAGGTCCATGTGCACAGGTCCATGTGCACAGCTCCAGGAGCGCGGGTCCACGTGCACAGGTCCACGTGCACAGGTCCAGGAGCGCAGGTCCACGTGCACAGGTCCAGGAGCGCAAGTCCACGTGCACAGGTCCAGGTGCGCAGGTCCATGTGCACAGGTCCACGTGCACAGGTCCAGGAGCGCGGGTCCACGTGCACATGACTTTTAAACACAACTGCTCATTTTGACTGATCAGACCAGAAGAGACGTTTTACACTTCTCATCTCCTCCTGAAATAAGCTTCTGAAATAAGCTTCTGTCTAAGAAAATCAGGAGCTTTTCTTCGACAGAAGAATTTTACTTCAAACATGTAAATAAAAGTGAAATAACAAGAGAGAAGAAAAGCGTCTCCATGTCTGCACAATTTTTGGATGAACTTTAGACTTCTGCTGTTCTACCACCTTATTTTAAATTCCATTATTTAAAAGTTGACATCTGAAATTGGACGTTATACAGTCCATACATGCTTTACCTATATACAAGTCTACACTCATATACAGTGTAGATATGGTGATTGGACGAATATATCCAATATATCGCTGATAGGCTGAGCCCATCGGCGATCGTTTTTACAAGGAGAAAGTTAATAGAAGCAGTTTTAACAATAGCGCTGTTTTAACAGCACCCTCTTTCATCTGTAAGCCAATGCCCCCTCCTCAAATGTTTGTTGATGGAGCTGCAGAAGCTGCTGATAGCCTACCATATATACCATATATAGTATATGGATATAGTATACGGTGTATAGTATATAGATGTAGTGTACTGTATTTGTGCGTGCTCTCACATCACCAAACCAGACTGTGAATGTGTTAAACCTCAAAGATGTCTTAAATCAAGTCTAAGAAAAGTTAGAGACCACGTGTGTGTGTGCTGTGGGGAACCACATCCAAACTGGATTAGAAAATGCAATCAAGGTGGATTAATTATGGATGGCGGGCTGTTCAGTTCTGCCTCATCTTTGCATGCCTGTGCTTAGACGCTGCCTCCTGCATAGGAAAGGAGGGGGCAGGCTGTCACGTCAGTAGAATCAAAGGATTTTGAGTGAAAGCGGTAATGGCATGTGTACTGGAATGACAACGGCACTGCTCACCTGCTACCATCAGATGTCTGAAAATACCCGACACTAAACCTTCATCTGACGTCTCTAACTATATCTTTCCAGGTGTTTGGACGAACCTTCCAGTCTGAGTCGTGGATAAAAAGAAACTGTTCAGGGGAGTGGGGTGTCATGTGCTAAATGATTTTTTTACTATCATTAAAGATAAATGAATCACTCCACTCCATATATACTCATAATAAATTTTCCAACAGTCGCCTTTGATTACATCAGCTGCAGAGGACAAAGTCTGTGAAACATCTGCTTAAAGAGTCTGGGTTTACTGACGGAGGATCTGAGTGACGAAAACAGTGATGAAGAGATCCAGCCCTGATTATAATACGACTGCTGTGGTGATGTACATTACACTGACTGTAACATTTTGAACAGAGGTACCAGTCCATGCTCCAAACTCCCTGTCAAGGGAGTCTTCTACATGTAAATGTTAATTCAGTGAGGATAAACTCTCAGGAGGAAACCTGGTCTTGTTAGGAGAGACAACATCCCACCTTGGATGGAGCAGCTCTCATTTCTATCCAAATTTATTAAACCCCCCAAAATGTGACTATCCAGAGTTGCAGTCTTACACGCCTCTCTGCAGCTTCTCCTCCTGTTACTCCCCCACAACCCATCTCCATGTGACCGTGTCAGCTCCCAAACAGACAAAAAACAACTAAAAACCAGCAAAAAAAAAAAACTTAAACATAAACAATCACAATGAGAGCAGCTACCTGTTGTAGGGGTGATCGTGGCTCAAAGAGTTGGGAGTTCGTCTTGTAACCGGAGTCTCGGTCGTTGTGTCCTTGGGCAAGACACTTCACCTACTGGTGTTGGCCAGAGGGGCCGATGGTGCGATATGGCAGCCTCGCTTCTGTCAGTCAGCCCCAGGGCAGCTGTGGCTACAACTGTAGCTGCCTCCACCAGTGTGTGAATGTTAGAGTGAATGAATAGTGGAATTGTAAAGCGCTTTGAGGGTCTAGAAAAGCGCTATATAAATCCAATCCATTATTATTATTATTATTAGTGCACCGCTGCAGATTGTTCAGCATCTAGAACGTCTTCACAAAGCCTTCAGTGTTTCCATTAGGATAAAACTTTGCATCAGCAATGCATGAACTCACTTTTTGAGATATAAATAGCTTCCAGCCTGTTGGAGGAGAATCTGCACTGTAATATGAATCTGGTCTGTTTAAATATACTGCATTCATTAAGAAAACATTTAAATGAGCCATAATGCCAGTTCGTCGAGTATCAGGCAGCAGAATGATATGCGGTGGGGGGGTGGGGGCATTCATTACTTATGCCTTTCAACCAGCCCACACTCTCCTTCAGCTGCTAAAGAGCAAAGCTTTCTGTGTTCCTTAATCCTTATCCCTCCACAGACCTTTTCCCTGTGGGAGCATGTCATTTTCTCAGAATGTGTTAGCAGCCTGAGTGAATTCCTACCAATTAGCAGCTTAGGCCATGTGTGTGTCAATACTGGCCTCCGTATCCAAGCTTCAGCTGCTGTAAATCAGCCAGCAGAAGCTGGAGTTTCTCTACATGTTTGACTGGCACTCGCTCAGCACACCACATATCTATTTGGACCAATTAGGAAGGCTTTTACCGCGGTGGCAGTGCAGGATACGGAGACCCTGATTCATTCGCTGAAAAGCACCTTAATAAATTCCTCACTTTTAATGTTTCACACTGTTAAAAGGAATGCCAGCCCCATTTCCCATTACAGCTTTCAATAAATGACGAACGGCAGCGGAGTAAACTGGAAGGAAGCGGCAGCGTCAGACTCTCCCTTTCAAAGCCGTCCTAATAGCAAATAAAGACGTATTAGGCATTGTGTGCTGGCGCCTCAGCAGCGAGGCACTTTGTTCCACAGTCGCCCAGGCTTACGTTAATGAATAGAGCCGCTGCTTGACTCAGGCTAATTCACATCGCTCAGCAGCAGAGCCTCCATATCGATGCAGATCAGTTACACAGGAAGTGAAAGAGGAAAGAAACCTGCCAGAGAAACTGAGGGGGGCAGGGGTGGAGCAGGGACACGATTCAGAAATAACTTTGTGTTTCGTTTAGCTGTACAGGCTGACGCGTCCAAATACTTCACAGTAATTAACAGCTAAATGACTCCGTTCAATTCAATCTTATTTATTTGGTGCCAGCGTACAACAACAGGGAGCTGAACGTGTGCACAACGTTTAGAGCTCGATGGATTAAAGCGTCACCTTTAATGCTGCAGCCGCTGCAGCCGCTGCTGGTCTTTGTGAAAGTGGAAACTACACTCAGCAGGATGGAGGAGCTGAATCCAACAACGCTCTGCCTTAAGACGCTGCTGGGCAGCTTTCACTCGTTATCTGCCTGCACGCTGAAGAGCTGCTCATCTGATCTGCAGCATCGCACTAAGTCTGAGCTTAAGGTACAACTTCAACACTACAGCACCACTCCCACTGCACACTTACTGCACTACAGCTCTACACCTGATCAGTGACGTGGTATCGTGGCTCCATCTCTGATTCAGCTGCACGTTCATCTGTCTAAGCAATGGAAAAGTCTTCTTTTGTTGATGGAGCAGGGTGAGACAGAGCGTGGAAGCAGATGAAGGGAAGAGATGATGGGGATGATGATGGGTCGGTGTTAGGAAGACAAATACTGAAGGACAGACGACAATGAACTTTGTGAAAATGACAGAAAAGACTGGAAAACATGAACTTCAAGAAGAGGGAAGAGCGGGCGATGCACACAGGTGGAGCACACAGGTGGAGCACACAGGTGGAGCACATCTATATCAGAAGGTAAAATCTGAAAGAGATCAGGAATGTAGCTGGCAACAGTAGATCCTAATCTGTGTAATAACTGCATAATAACAAGCCATGGTGAAAACGAGGATTAAACGGTGAAGAAAGATGCTGCACAGAGTTCAGGGAGGAGTCGAGGCTCCGGGACAGTGAGGAGTGGACAGGAGTGCTGGACATACAGTCAAGAGTGTGGTGGGTGGCAAAGCAGACTGGACACTTTCTGTCAGCTGGTTAGTCGGAGGTGAAGCTGGAAAGGATGTGCAGCACAGCTGGAGTGTGAAATGTGCTAACACGTGAAGAAAGTGTAGAAAGGAAGGAGATGAGGAGTTGATGGATTCAGAGCCTGAGAGAGACGGGGAGGACAGAGGGAGGACAGAGGAAGGACAGAGGGAGGACAGAGGGAGGACAGAGGGAGGACAGAGGAAGGACAGAGGGAGGACAGAGGGAGGACAGAGGAAGGACAGAGGGAGGACAGAGGGAGGACAGAGGAAGGACAGAGGGAGGACAGAGGAAGGACAGAGGAAGGACAGAGGGAGGACAGAGGAAGGACAGAGGGAGGACAGAGGGAGGACAGAGGAAGGACAGAGGGAGGACAGAGGGAGGACAGAGGAAGGACAGAGGGAGGACAGAGGAAGGACAGAGGAAGGACAGTTAGCTGGAGATGAGACTGTTTAACATAAACCATGAAACTACGCATGGTTTCACTTCCTGTGCTGTCACACTGCGCTGTGTTGTGCAGCTCCATTCATTTCTAACATAGTGACTCCTGTTGTAGTCGTGTGCTTTATCAGAGCACACACTCTAACAGACAACACGTTACACACCGAGGACACACACTCGCTCTAACAGACAACACATTACACACTGAGGACACACACTCGCTCTAACAGACAACACATTACACACCGAGGACACACACTCGCTCTAACAGACAACACGTTACACACCGAGGACACACACTCGCTCTAACAGACAACACATTACACACCGAGGACACACACTCGCTCTAACAGACAACACGTTACACACCGAGGACACACACTCGCTCTAACAGACAACACATTACACACTGAGGACACACACTCGCTCTAACAGACAACACATTACACACCGAGGACACACACTCGCTCTAACAGACAACACGTTACACACCGAGGACACACACTCGCTCTAACAGACAACACATTACACACCGAGGACACACACTCGCTCTAACAGACAACACGTTACACACCGAGGACACACACTCGCTCTAACAGACAACACATTACACACTGAGGACACACACTCGCTCTAACAGACAACACATTACACACTGAGGACACACACTCGCTCTAACAGACAACACATTACACACTGAGGACACACACTCGCTCTAACAGACAACACATTACACACCGAGGACACACACTCGCTCTAACAGACAACACGTTACACACCGAGGACACACACTCGCTCTAACAGACAACACGTTACACACCGAGGACACACACTCGCTCTAACAGACAACGTTACACACTGAGGACACACACTCGCTCTAACAGACAACACGTTACACACCGAGGACACACACTCGCTCTAACAGACAACACGTTACACACTGAGGACACACACTCGCTCTAACAGACAACGTTACACACTGAGGACACACACTCGCTCTAACAGACAACACGTTACACACTGAGGACACACACTCGCTCTAACAGACAACACGTTACACACTGAGGACACACACTCGCTCTAACAGACAACACATTACACACTGAGGACACACACTCGCTCTAACAGACAACACGTTACACACCGAGGACACACACTCGCTCTAACAGACAACACGTTACACACTGAGGACACACACTCGCTCTAACAGACAACGTTACACACTGAGGACACACACTCGCTCTAACAGACAACACGTTACACACTGAGGACACACACTCGCTCTAACAGACAACACGTTACACACCGAGGACACACACACTCTAACAGACAACACGTTACACACCGAGGACACACACACTCTAACAGACAACACGTTACACACCGAGGACACACACACTCTAACAGACAACACGTTACACACTGAGGACACACACTCGCTCTAACAGACAACACATTACACACTGAGGACACACACTCGCTCTAACAGACAACACATTACACACCGAGGACACACACACTCTAACAGACAACACGTTACACACTGAGGACACACACTCCCTCTAACAGACAACATTACACACCGAGGACACACACACTCTAACAGACAACACGTTACACACCGAGGACACACACTCGCTCTAACAGACAACACATTACACACTGAGGACACACACTCGCTCTAACAGACAACATTACACACCGAGGACACACACTCGCTCTAACAGACAACACGTTACACACTGAGGACACACACTCGCTCTAACAGACAACACATTACACACTGAGGACACACACTCGCTCTAACAGACAACACATTACACACTGAGGACACACACTCGCTCTAACAGACAACACGTTACACACTGAGGACACACACTCGCTCTAACAGACAACACGTTACACACTGAGGACACACACTCGCTCTAACAGACAACACGTTACACACTGAGGACACACACTCGCTCTAACAGACAACACGTTACACACTGAGGACACACACTCGCTCTAACAGACAACATTACACACCGAGGACACACACTCGCTCTAACAGACAACACATTACACACTGAGGACACACACTCGCTCTAACAGACAACACATTACACACCGAGGACACACACTCGCTCTAACAGACAACACGTTACACACCGAGGACACACACTCGCTCTAACAGACAACATTACACACTGAGGACACACACTCCCTCTAACAGACAACACGTTACACACTGAGGACACACACTCCCTCTAACAGACAACACGTTACACACCGAGGACACACACTCGCTCTAACAGACAACATTACACACCGAGGACACACACTCGCTCTAACAGACAACACGTTACACACCGAGGACACACACACTCGCTCTCACAGACAACACGTTACACACTGAGGACACACACTCGCTCTAACAGACAACACGTTACACACCGAGGACACACACTCGCTCTAACAGACAACACGTTACACACCGAGGACACACACTCGCTCTAACAGACAACATTACACACTGAGGACACACACTCCCTCTAACAGACAACACGTTACACACCGAGGACACACACTCGCTCTAACAGACAACATTACACACCGAGGACACACACTCGCTCTAACAGACAACACGTTACACACCGAGGACACACACACTCGCTCTCACAGACAACACATTACACACCGAGGACACACACTCGCTCTAACAGACAACACGTTACACACTGAGGACACACACTCGCTCTCACAGACAACACGTTACACACTGAGGACACACACTCGCTCTAACAGACAACACGTTACACACTGAGGACACACACTCCCTCTAACAGACAACACATTACACACTGAGGACACACACTCGCTCTAACAGACAACACATTACACACTGAGGACACACACTCCCTCTAACAGACAACACATTACACACTGAGGACACACACTCGCTCTAACAGACAACACATTACACACTGAGGACACACACTCCCTCTAACAGACAACACATTACACACTGAGGACACACACTCGCTCTAACAGACAACACATTACACACTGAGGACACACACTCGCTCTAACAGACAACACATTACACACTGAGGACACACACTCGCTCTAACAGACAACACATTACACACTGAGGACACACACTCGCTCTAACAGACAACATTACACACCGAGGACACACACTCGCTCTAACAGACAACACGTTACACACTGAGGACACACACTCGCTCTAACAGACAACATTACACACTGAGGACACACACTCGCTCTAACAGACAACACGTTACACACTGAGGACACACACTCGCTCTAACAGACAACACGTTACACACTGAGGACACACACTCGCTCTAACAGACAACGTTACACACTGAGGACACACACTCGCTCTAACAGACAACATTACACACCGAGGACACACACTCGCTCTAACAGACAACACGTTACACACTGAGGACACACACTCGCTCTAACAGACAACACGTTACACACTGAGGACACACACTCGCTCTAACAGACAACACATTACACACTGAGGACACACACTCGCTCTCACAGACAACACGTTACACACCGAGGACACACACTCGCTCTAACAGACAACACGTTACACACCGAGGACACACACTCGCTCTAACAGACAACATTACACACCGAGGACACACACTCGCTCTAACAGACAACATTACACACCGAGGACACACACTCGCTCTAACAGACAACACATTACACACTGAGGACACACACTCGCTCTAACAGACAACACGTTACACACTGAGGACACACACTCGCTCTAACAGACAACACATTACACACTGAGGACACACACTCGCTCTAACAGACAACATTACACACTGAGGACACACACTCGCTCTAACAGACAACACGTTACACACTGAGGACACACACTCGCTCTAACAGACAACACATTACACACTGAGGACACACACTCCCTCTAACAGACAACACATTACACACTGAGGACACACACTCGCTCTAACAGACAACACATTACACACCGAGGACACACACTCGCTCTAACAGACAACACGTTACACACCGAGGACACACACTCGCTCTAACAGACAACACATTACACACTGAGGACACACACTCGCTCTAACAGACAACACATTACACACTGAGGACACACACACTCTAACAGACAACACGTTACACACTGAGGACACACACTCGCTCTAACAGACAACATTACACACTGAGGACACACACTCGCTCTAACAGACAACACATTACACACTGAGGACACACACTCGCTCTAACAGACAACACGTTACACACTGAGGACACACACTCGCTCTAACAGACAACACATTACACACTGAGGACACACACTCGCTCTAACAGACAACACGTTACACACTGAGGACACACACTCGCTCTAACAGACAACACGTTACACACTGAGGACACACACTCGCTCTAACAGACAACATTACACACTGAGGACACACACTCGCTCTAACAGACAACACGTTACACACTGAGGACACACACTCGCTCTAACAGACAACACGTTACACACTGAGGACACACACTCGCTCTAACAGACAACATTACACACCGAGGACACACACTCGCTCTAACAGACAACACGTTACACACTGAGGACACACACTCGCTCTAACAGACAACATTACACACTGAGGACACACACTCGCTCTAACAGACAACACGTTACACACTGAGGACACACACTCGCTCTAACAGACAACACGTTACACACTGAGGACACACACTCGCTCTAACAGACAACACATTACACACTGAGGACACACACTCGCTCTAACAGACAACACATTACACACTGAGGACACACACTCGCTCTAACAGACAACACATTACACACTGAGGACACACACTCGCTCTAACAGACAACACGTTACACACTGAGGACACACACTCGCTCTAACAGACAACACGTTACACACTGAGGACACACACTCGCTCTAACAGACAACACGTTACACACTGAGGACACACACTCGCTCTAACAGACAACACATTACACACTGAGGACACACACTCGCTCTAACAGACAACACGTTACACACCGAGGACACACACTCGCTCTAACAGACAACACGTTACACACTGAGGACACACACTCGCTCTAACAGACAACACGTTACACACTGAGGACACACACTCGCTCTAACAGACAACACGTTACACACTGAGGACACACACTCGCTCTAACAGACAACACGTTACACACTGAGGACACACACTCGCTCTAACAGACAACACGTTACACACTGAGGACACACACTCGCTCTAACAGACAACATTACACACTGAGGACACACACTCGCTCTAACAGACAACACGTTACACACTGAGGACACACACTCGCTCTAACAGACAACACATTACACACTGAGGACACACACTCGCTCTAACAGACAACATTACACACTGAGGACACACACTCGCTCTAACAGACAACACGTTACACACTGAGGACACACACTCGCTCTAACAGACAACACGTTACACACTGAGGACACACACTCGCTCTAACAGACAACACGTTACACACTGAGGACACACACTCGCTCTAACAGACAACACGTTACACACTGAGGACACACACTCGCTCTAACAGACAACATTACACACTGAGGACACACACTCGCTCTAACAGACAACACGTTACACACTGAGGACACACACTCGCTCTAACAGACAACACATTACACACTGAGGACACACACTCGCTCTAACAGACAACATTACACACTGAGGACACACACTCGCTCTAACAGACAACACGTTACACACTGAGGACACACACTCGCTCTAACAGACAACATTACACACTGAGGACACACACTCGCTCTAACAGACAACACGTTACACACTGAGGACACACACTCGCTCTAACAGACAACACGTTACACACTGAGGACACACACTCGCTCTAACAGACAACACGTTACACACTGAGGACACACACTCGCTCTAACAGACAACACGTTACACACTGAGGACACACACTCGCTCTAACAGACAACATTACACACCGAGGACACACTCGGGTCAGGGTGACTGTGTCAGGTAGAGGTCACCACAGGTCATTTTGCTCATGCGTGGGGAACCTGAGCGGTGACATGCTGCATGTTACAGCGCTGCCTTGTTCACAGAGGCGTCCACCCCACTGTAGGTGGAGCAGCTCGCTCTGTGTGAGCTGGGACCAGAAGATGACCTGCAGCGTTGTCTTTACTCTCGTCACCCCCAACCTCAAAGAACCAATACTGATATAAAAACACAACAACTTACAGTCAGTTCACCAGGGACGAGGATTATAAAAGCTTCACCTGCACCTACAACGAAACCAATACATGTGACGACTGAACATCTCGTCCCTGTGAGTATTTCATGATTAGTAATAAAGAAAGCTGCTCACAACACGGTGATACGTCTGTGTTTACTGTGAGAGTCCTCAGAGTCGACGTGGCAGCAATAAATAACTTCATTTACTTCCTCTGAGCTTTGTTCATCAGAACTAAAACAGACTAATCATAGTTTTGTTTGTGGTTATTATTCAGAGTTTTATTTCTCAGACTTTTTATTCAACTTCGTGCTCAGTTCTGGGATTCCTCCTGCTCTGTGAGGTGGAGTCTGTTCTATGTAAAAGACTTTATTCAGAAAATTGAGCTGAAGATAAGAAAGGAAGTGACGATCAGTGAGGAAGACTATGGCGGTATGGCAAGAACGAGGCCTGCAGAGGTTTGACCGTGCAGATGCTGAAGGTCCTGCAGGTGCTGCTGGGAGTGGCACACCTGAGGCTGGAGCAGCAGAAGTCAGACGGGTGTGGGATGGGGTTGGATTATATCTGGAATCTCCTCTGAGCTGCTTCTTGTTGCAGACACAGAGGAAGCTGAACGGAGGAGATCAGACTGTCTGTGGCACTCTGCTCTGTTTCTGTGACTAATGAAAGGATTAGTGGTGAAGTGCTGAACGACACACTGATGAAGATTGAAGCTGACAGCTACTGAAGCACACACACACACACGCACACACACACAGTATGGTCAACCGTGACGACAACAAAAGGCGCGTTGATGTGATTAAAGCATCGATGCATGAGTTGGTCACAGGACACACATGCTATCAGTCCTGTTTGTGACTGCGTCCATTACAGCGTGAATGACAGGAAGGCTGACAGTAGTAACAGTTACACTCATTTCCTGCAGTGTGACAGAAAGCTTCG
>NW_028270138.1:677500-680000 GCF_056152115.1 Neolamprologus brichardi | reverse complement strand
GATTGTCTCTGGGGCATCTTTACACAGCCTGCACCTGGGGTCTTGCCTGGTGTGATAGACCCCAGCCTCTATGGATCTTGTGCTCAGAGCTTGTTCTTGTGCTGCCATGATTAGTGCCTCTGTGCTGTCTTTCAGTCCAGCTTTGTCCAGCCACTGGTAGGATTTCTGGATATCAGCCACCTCCTCTATCTGCCGGTGGTACATACCGTGCAGGGGCCTGTCCTTCCATGATGGTTCCTCGTCTCCCTCCTCTTTCTTGGGTTTCTGCTGCCTGAGGTATTCACTGAGCACGCTGTCAGTTGGGGCCATCTTCGTGATGTATTCTTGGATGTTCGTTGTCTCATCCTGGACTGTGGTGCTGACACTCACCAGTCCCCGGCCCCCTTCCTTCCACTTAGCGTACAGCCTCAGGGTGCTGGACTTGGGGTGAAACCCTCCATGCATGGTCAGGAGCTTTCTTATCTTTATGTCAGTGGCTTCTATCTCCTCCTTTGGCCAGCCTATTACCCCAGCAGGGTACCTGATCACGGGCAGAGCGTAGGTGTTGATGGCCTGGATCTTGTTCTTACCGTTCAGCTGACTCCTCAGGACTTGCCTGACCCTCTGCAGGTACTTGGTGGTTGCAGCTTTCCTAGCGGCCTCTATATATATATATAAGCATTGGGGATGCAGGTCTTATTGCTGTGTGTGTGTGTGTGTGTATTTTGAGGAGCCATTTTTCAAGTCTACTCGAGCACTTACTTCACGCTAGCTGGTGAAGTAAGTGATGAAATCTTGAACATAATCAATAGTGATGATGGAAGAAAAAAGAAAGAAAATAAGGTTGAGGTTGAAAAATGAGGCAGGTTATGGATTTTGAATTGCACTCTAGTCAGACAGGATTACTGTACATCAAAGGAGATTGGATCATTTATATACAGTATTTGGCAGAACAGGCTCTGTGCTTTGAGTGTGATTATAATATGAATCCATGGAGCATGTTAAAGATTCAGCGGGGATTGTGATGAAACCCTCTGGGGCACAAAGCAGAACTCAGGGCCGACAGAGGACCGGGAAAAAGATTCAATTCATAAGGCAGAGGATGCTGTTTCAAGTGTCATTGGAGAATTAGTCAACCTTCCAGGAAAATGTTATGTTTGCTTTCTGTAACAGTAAAATGACAGTATCGATATGAATCTTATATCTATGTGTTCAGCACAAATGAGAGTCAGGCATGGTTAGCCTAGTTTAATACAAAGACTCAAAGAGAGGCTGGCACCAGATAATAAGCTTCTTTTTATATTCACGTCACACTAAAGAGGCATGACAGTTCAAAAGACTGAAGCAATGAAATCCAAAGCACAGGGAGCACAAATGAAGACTCGGGAAGATGAAGGGAACAAAGAATCACCAGGAAAAGGGATAACAGGGCACAGGTGAGTTCATTTAGGAAGGACCAGTCAAGTCCAACCGAGGAGCCGAACGAAGGCGGAGAGTGAACTCACACAGGGATCTACAAATCTACAAAGTTAGCGTTGTAATAAAGCTGTTATGTGTTATTATCTGTCCAAGTTTCCAACCTTGAACCATGTGATAAACTTTAGAAATGCAGGAGCTAATTAGCTTAAAGTTGTCGGCCACAGTAATCGCCCTACAGCTCAGACACATCATATAAACCTGTTGACCAAAACGATCTTTTTGATTGGTTGAGGCGTTTCACACACTCTGGGTCATTCAGTAGTAAAATAGAGACTCTGTCAGACGTCTTATCTATCAAGCACATCTTAGTGCATGCAGGCAGAAGCAGTTATTCCAAGCTTGCTTAGGATACGCTGTATACACACATGGGGAAGACCGCTGACTCGACAGTTGTTCAGATGACATTCATTGGCATAAACCACCGAAGGTCGTAGCTGACAAAGATGGCTGTTTGTAGAGGCGTATTAATAGAAAGTTGGAGTAGGAAAAGAAATGCACAAGCATGAGACAAGAGTGCAGCCCTGAGGATGTTGTCAGGAACATTCTTGACGGTCCTTCCAGGTATTTGGGATAGTTTTCCAAGAAATGGACTCGGGTCGCATCAAGAGCCACCATAAATGGGCTGCAACTATCACAGTCCTAATACGAAGGCACGTTTGAACTGCTGAAAACATAAGACATTTCTCACCTGGACTGAGGGTTTAGTTTTTGTGAAGATTGTTTTACGGTGATAGTGAATTTTGCAGCTCATTTGGAAAACAAGGTTGTAGTGGAAGAAGCTTCCAGGATGTTTGAGGTGCAGTGTGATGTTTGGGTCCAAAGGTAACATCTAACATTTTTAGAGCACCTCAAAACTACTACTGTTTACTTTGCTCACAAACCTGTTACTGCACTTGGTGGCCAACAAACTCACCTGACTGGAATCCCATAGAGAACCAATGTTGTCCAGAGCTTCAGTCATACCTCAGCAGTGACTCGCTGACCGCCTCCATGCTCGCTGCACTGATGGTGAGAGAGCCCTGACTCAGCAATGACTGTACAA
>NW_028270138.1:630000-672500 GCF_056152115.1 Neolamprologus brichardi | reverse complement strand
GCCTTTGGGAGCGGACAGACACAGTGGTGTGGGTGTGACCTCTCACTGCCACAGTGCACGGACCCGTTTAAGGATCGTCCACAGTGACAGTGAGAGGTTAAGATCCTCCAGAAGCTGATTGCTGCCCAGGACGAATACTGCAACGTTTCCTGTGCAAACACTACATGTTGTGTTGTCATTGGTTGTTTGTGTTGCTGTGCTGCTCTTCATCCATTTCAAAGCAGGTGATTGAGCTTCACTGTTGCTATTGATAGCATCTATAGCTTATATATGATGGGGCCCCCTCCCCTTCAGCCTGTAGTCTACCTTTGCATCTGTGGTGGCTCTCCTCAGGTTGGACCTGGCAACATGGAGGCTGACATCCCTGCAGCTCGTGGATTGTTTGAGAAGTATCACATGTGCTTAACCCTTTAAAGCAGGTCGGAGCGGGCACGCTCTGTTTTGCGTAACTATTTTTAAATCCCGGTAGCTCTGCAACCACGTGAGCTAGCGCAATAATTTTTTTTGCATATGAAACCGGAGGAGTTGTACTTACATCTTATGCCATCAGCTTGTCCTCGGTCACAGTTTCCTTCCACATATAGCTTTGCAAAAACTGCATAAAAAGCACTTGCAGCAACAAAAACATAATATTCCAGAAACACGCTTTGCTGATCCGATCAGCTGTTCATAACACTTCCTACGTTGGAATAGACGTCAGCGCGAACTTTTGTATGTCCGCCATGACCTGCCCAAAACCGGAAGTGACGTCATTTTCGCGGAAATGTAGTTTTTTACCATCAGGGCCTCATGAGCCTATACTGGTGTTTTTAAAAGTTATGTTTGACTTTATGACTTTCTGTGTGGTTTCTGGGATGCTTAGGACTCATATTGCACTGCTGGAAATAGTTTATTTTGATGCATATGCTGCTTTTTTGCAAATTTGCATTATAATATTTATTTTCGTTTTTCCTGCAGTATATAAAAATTGGTGTATTTCAAAAATAAAACTATGAAGACACTCAAAATAAATTTCCTGTGGTGGGAAACTATTTTGTGCAACTTTTTTGTATTTACAGTTTTGAGGGATAAGCCTCTTAAATTTCTCTAACTAGAAATATATGTTAAAAAAACAAAAACAATTTTCAAATCTTTTGTAGTTTATTGCACTTTTTTGCAATGTATGTAATTACTATGCACTTAATGCAGACATATTATTAAAATCTGGGTTATAATGTATTGATGTATAGCAACTTGAAATGCTCCCAAAAATGGCTCCACAGCATGTAAAAATATAATATAAGCTCTGGCGGACTTGGTTCTATGGTAGGTTTTAAAGGGTTAATAGTGACACTGTTATATAAAAACAAGGCAGTGGCAGTGTAATCATCGATGGCACACATACAGTTACAACAATGACAACCATGAGCAGATCAAAGTGTGAGTGCTGTGATGAGTGGTGTCTGTCTGTTTGTGCACCAGTTAGCATTGGAGTAAACACACAGCCCCTCCTCTGTGTCTCTGTCTCCACAGTTGTGCCCACTGGTAGAACAATAGTTTGTTGAGAATGCTAGTACAAAGCCAGGTTGATGATCGTCATTATTAAGGAGTGCCACGTGGATTTCTGTGCCACCATGATCAGCTGTACCCTGGTTTGTATTCTGGCTCCACCACCTCCCGTCGTCAGCTCGTTGTGGTGATCACCTGTCCTGTGTAGTTTCTCCTCTGGGATGCGTTCGTATGAAAAGGTCAGAGGTAAATCTGCCACGCAGCAAGAAGCTCAAATCTTTAGTAGTTCTCCAGTGTGGAGTGTGGTGCAGAGGTTTCTCATAGAGGGCTATTTTCACCCTCTCCAAGTTAATTCTTTGTTGTGTTTGGACTTTTCTTTCAGTTTTCTTCAAGCAGGGTCAGAAACCCTGCAAGGCTTTCTGCCAAACAGCATTCAGAGGGAGAAAGATCACTTTGAGTGTTTGCTGTGCACCTCACGCAGGGTCTAGCAACCAACTGAGTTCTGTATGAATGAACTTGCAGATCATGGGTTTTAAGATGTAGGTGATATTCTAATGTGCTGACAGACCAGAGCTTATACGTGCTTGTGTTCAAAGATTTAATACTCATGAATTCATACATTTCCTTTAATCTGTGTGAAGTGTGCACACTCTGTTGAAACGGCAGCTGCAACAAGTGTTACCCTGCAGGTTTTTGGCACTAAAAACGACGTGATTTTCACAGTGAATGTTGGGACTTACTATATATAACCAACTAGAAATGATCCATGTATGCACTGAATCAGAGTGCACCAAATGATTATCAGCTTTTGTCATTTGGTCAGAGGCCAAAGCATCAGGAGCCTGCTCGAGTGGAAAATATTCCACAGAGTGTTCAGTGGGAGCCAGCAGAGTCTGCTGAGGAGACACTGCATAAATGCGACATCTTCTTATTGGTCATGGTCACACTCCCACACATTCCCCACAGGTCTAACACACCCAGGCCTACAATCAGGCGTACGCAAAGCAGGAACTTACTGTTCAATTCAATTCAATTTTATGTATACAGCACCAAATCACAACAACAGTCACCTCAAGGTGCTTTATATTGTAAGGTCGACCCTCAGATAATACCCGTGCGGTCTGTGGCCTTGATTTATATGTTTTTATATGTTATTTCTACTTTCTACGTGTAAATACCCCCAATGCCACACTTAATGGCCAGCCATGAGGCTTCCATCAGATCTACAAGTCAAATCAGATTTGGGTCGATTAGAGCGGCGGTCCCCAACCCCCGGGCCTCGGACCGGTACCGGTCCGTGAGTCGTTTGGTACGGGGCCGTGAGAGTTGAGGCTCAGGTGTGAAATGTATGGTTTTCCGGGTTTTCAGCGTTATTTTGTTATTGTTTTTATCGTTTTTATCGTTTTTATCGTTTTTATCGTTTTTTATCGTTTTTATCGTTTTTTATCGTTTACTCGTTTTTATCATTTTTTATCGTTTTTTATCGTTTTTTATCGTTTTTATCGTTTTTATCGTTTACTCGTTTTTATCGTTTTTTATCGTTTTTTATTGTTTTTTATCGTTTTTATCGTTTACTCGTTTTTATCGTTTTTTATCGTTTTTATCGTTTTTTATCGTTTTTTATCGTTTTTTATCGTTTTTATCGTTTACTCGTTTTTTATCGTTTTTTATCGTTTTTTATCGTTTTTTATCGTTTACTCGTTTTTATCGTTTTTTATCGTTTTTATCGTTTTTTATCGTTTTTTATCGTTTTTATCGTTTTTTATCGTTTACTCGTTTTTATCGTTTTTTATCGTTTTTATCGTTTTTTATCGTTTTTTATCGTTTTTATCGTTTACTCATTTTTATCGTTTTTTATCGTTTTTTATCGTTTACTCGTTTTTATCGTTTTTTATCGTTTTTATCGTTTTTTATTGTTTTTTATCGTTTTTATCGTTTTTTATCGTTTACTCGTTTTTATCGTTTTTTATCGTTTTTATCGTTTTTATCGTTTTTTATCGTTTACTCGGTTTTCCTGGGTCTTTTCACGTGTGTTATGAATAACTCTTCTTTTTTTCGGTACCAGTACTAGTTTTATTTTGTTGTATTTATCCGCGACACCCTAAAGGCCGGTCCGTGAAAATATTGTTGGGCATAAACCGGTCCGTGGTGCAGAAAAGGTTGGAGACCGCCTCGACTGACCAGTGTTTATCCCCTTATTGGATATAGTTTAGTAATATTGTCAGAGGCCGACCACCTGGATGACCAAGCCACTTTCTGTTAGTGGACACTTGATGCAGCAGTGTCCAGACTGTATGCACCTCCATCAGATTAGTTAAAATCAGTTGTCAGGAAAGAGAGAGGGCAAGCGAACAGTTTGGAGTTGGTGGCAAGGTGTTTTTTTTCTGGGGGCTTTTTGGTGCTCAGGTGCCTCATGACCAGCTCCTGCACGGCCTCTTAGATGCTTCTAGGCATGATAGGTTGGACCAGGCGGCTGCCGCCAATTGGATTAGAGAATTTTTTTCAGGATCTGGGTCTGGAGCACTTCACTTTGGATCCAACATGCCCTTGCAGTGAAACACAGCGGGCACCGATGCGGCATGAAAGAGTGCTGTTGGCAGCTGTGCACACGTCTTAAATAAAGAAACGTTTGCTACAGACTACCCGGTGAATGCACTTCAGACACCTCTCAGAGTTGCTTCTTGACGTTTGCTGCACAAACCAGTGCGGCTGCTTGTGCTGCTCGGTCGCTGCGTGCATCTGTTGGTCCTAGCATGCTACTGCATAAATAAAGAATATGCAAATGTGCAGCAGCTGAGTCAATCATCTCCACCTGGCACTGTTCCCTGACCCACTGAACCCCACCCGTACTCTTCCAGCTGCACTGAAGCCACACTCACCTCCCCACAGGGATGATCTGATATCCTCGTGTCGGTGTTGTTCCCACATCATCATAATAAATGTTGTTCCAGGTTCAACATTGCAAGTGACCAATCACATTGTTGTGACGTCCCCCTTTTGTGCCTTTGAAAAATACCGCCTTAAAAAAATCTACTTCACTTGCGAGAAGAGAAACTGCTTCTGTCCGCCAATCCAGGACCTTGAATTCTTTGCATTTCAGGATACTTTCCTTTCATGAACGGTAAGCATTATATTGTCCTTACAGACGCGCTTTCTCTTCTCGCAAGTGAAGTCGATGTTTTTAAGGCGGTATTTTTTTCGAGGTTGCGGATGACGTCAGCAGAAGGTGATGGGTCACTTGCAATGTTGAACCTGGAACAACATTTATTATGATGACGAGGGAACAACACCAACACGAGGATATCAGATCGTCCTCCACATAGTGACATACTTTGTATTAACCCTTTAAAACCGGTCAGAGCAGCACGCTCTGTTTTGTGTAACTACTTTTAAATCCCGGTAGCTCTGCAACCACGTGAGCTATTTGCAACCACGTGAGCTATATCCGGTTTCATATGCAAAAAAAATAATTTTTTTTGCATATGAAACCGGAGGAGTTGTACTTACATCTTATGCCATCAGCTTGTCCTCGGTCACAGTTTCCTTCCACATATAGCTTTGCAAAAACTGCATAAAAAGCACTTGCAGCAACAAAAACACAATATTCCAGAAACACACTTTGCCGATCCGATCAGCTGTTTGTAACACTTCCTACGTCCATCAGCGCGAACTTTCGCATGTCCGCCATGACCTGCCCGAAACCGGAAGTGACGTCATTTTTGCGGAAATGTAGTTTTTTACTCTCAGGCCTTATGAGCCTATACTGGTGTTTTTAAAAGTTATCTTTGACTTTATGACTTTCTGTGTGGTTTCTGGGATGCTTAGGACTCATATTGCACTGCTGGAAATAGTTTATTTTGATGCATATGCTGCTTTTTTGCAAATTTGCATTATAATATTTATTTTCGTTTTTCCTGCAGTATATAAAAATTGGTGTATTTCAAAAATAAAACTATGAAGACACTCAAAATAAATTTCCTGTGGTGGGAAACTATTTTGTGCAACTTTTTTGTATTTACAGTTTTGAGGGATAAGCCTCTTAAATTTCTCTAACTAGAAATATATGTTAAAAAAACAAAAACGATTTTCAATTTTTTTGTAGTTTATTGCACTTTTTTTGCAATTTATGTAATTACTGTACTCTTAATGCAGACATATTATTAAAATTTGGTCTATAATGGTTGTATTGATGTATAGCAACTTGAAATGCTCCCAAAAATGGCTCCACAGCATGTAAACATATGATATAAGCTCTGGCGGACTTGGTTCTATGGTAGGTCTTAAAGGGTTAATGAAATGACAACTCTTTCAGGTATGTGAGGGCAATCCTTTTCACTGAGGCTGGTGTTGTTGAGAAGGTTTTGAGTACTTAGCTGTGGGTAGTGATCACATGTATAACATGTGAGTAGAATGGACCTCTTAAGAACCAGATAATAGTGCTAATACCCCAAATGTCCTCAGCTAAGCTCACTGGAACCACACAGGTCTGGTCATTGTTGTTGTTTTGCCTATTCTTCTTTGTTCACTCCGTCTCTTCTTCTCCTTGGTTTTTTTCCCAAGTACCAGAAAATGAAAAGCTTTAGCTGAATGACTTTATTTGCCTTTTTGCTGTTGGTCCGAATTATCAGTTTCACTAAAATGAGTGTAGCAGTGGTGGCTTTGTGAGCAACACTGTCTTGGCCTACGGCCAACAGACTGCTGGTAAATATATTTAAATCAGTGCTAAGCTGCTTAAAATGATTATAGTTCACTCATAGCTAGTTTATAGAAATGTGAAGCTATCCCAGGCTGCCAAACTCAGTCACATGGATAAAATAAATATAGCATTTATCATTTTACAGTTTCAGGTGAACAAAGCAGAGGCTGCTGAGCTTCTGTGACACACTGTATCTGTTTCTCCCAGTTTAAAACACATTCTTCTTAAGCTCATGATGCTGCCGTGTTTATGGGTGGTTACTGCGATGCATTAAATCTTTACACTGCTTCATCCTGCCCTTGGCTTAAAATAGGACGTCTCTGCAAGTCAGTTATGTATATATCTGTAATTAGCTGAGCCTGAGATGCTGACTGAGGCTGAGCTGGAGGTGACCTAATATTGACCGAGACTTTTTGTTCCCGCTGTACCAGAACACGCCGAGGACATAAGTGACCAGATCCGTTCCCTGTGTCACTGCAGCAGTAATGTGAGACACACGTCTCATGGAGCTCGTCTCTCCCTGTGATTTGTCCTACGCTTTAGTAACTGTATCCTCAGAGCCGCAGCCGTCTGCCACGATGACTAATCACTGAAATATATTCACACTTTTCAGTTTCTGCCTTTTGCAGACTCACCTGTGAAAAACACTTTGAGTGCTATATCATACGTATGTATATGACACACACACACACACACACAGACACACACACACACACACACACATGTATATAAAGGTCCCAACATTCAAACCAAATCATGGTTTCCAAACGTAACGTGAAAAACTTCCTGTGCCCAGTGATCGTAGTTTGTGCAGATACTTTAATATCACAGCATGATACTCCTGCTGAGGGTCTCACTGTGATTAGCCAAAGAAAGCTGCCTCTGATATAGTCTTTGAAGTGTGATCTCTTTGTTCTGTTGAAGAAATGACTTGGGCTACGTTCACTCTGCAGGTCTTGATGCTCAATTCTGATTTTTTGATCAAATACGATTTTTTTGTCTGAGCGTTCACACTACAAATAGTTCTCTAGTGTGAACGCTCAAAGCAGCCACATGCACAAAAGAAGACGTCACACACAACGCGCTCTGTTTAGACCCAGACCAACAGCATTGTTTGACTGATGGTCTTAATATAAAGACTTCAGACTTCACGTTTCCCAATTTTTGCTTTAAGTTATTTAGTTATTTACATAATAATGTAAATAACCTAATAATGATCCTTATTGCTGTTTTAGAGGAGCGCTGCTTCAAAGGATAGTTGCAGATTTCTGTCAGAATCTGCAGATTATACAGAACAAATAAAATGTTCACGTTTCTCCAACGTTGTTCCCAACAGTTTCACCGGATGGTCAGGAAGTGTTCACGATGTCTTCTCCGGCGCTGATAATTGGCGTCTGTCTTGTGTCAGTGACGTAAAAGACGGATTTAATGCGACATGACCATCAAACAGCAGCTTTCTAAAACATCAGATATGTATCGGATTCAGCACCACATACCAAAGTGACCCAGATCGGATTTGAAAATATCAGATTTGTGCCGTTCACACTGTCATACCATGATTGGATAGATGGTCGCAGAGGGTCAGAAAAATTGGATTTGATGTGCTTTCGCCTGCAGTGTGAACATAGCCTTAATGTGCTATTTCTCATGGTTTGCTGTGATGTCTATGAAGCATCCCAGTCTATACAGTGGGTCTACTAAGGTAAGCTGACTCTCAGCCACTGAGAGATAAACAAGTACAACAAAGGGTCAAACAGTCCAGGGTAGGCAAGTCTGACTTCAGTGCTATAACCACAAACAATAGTATGTTAAAATCAATGGATTTAGAAAATAGTGAGTCTTCATCAGTTCTCATATTTGTGTCAAACAGACCTTAACAACCCACTGGTCTCTCTCTACTACATTTAGCCATAACTCAACTAAAAGTAGTAAATTGAAAATGTAATATCCAACCTTTGAATAACAAAGTAATCACAATGTTCCACAAGCAGCTGAGCATGAAGCAAAACTTGGTTTCTATAGTATTGCTAGAGCAGTGTTCAATCTCCTGAAAGCAATCTCTTTCTGTCTGAGCCGTCCAGATGTCTCTATCTCTCCTCCTGCCTGGGAGACAAGTGTTTGGAGACCACTTCTGTATATTGTAGGTAAAAGCCTCTGATTGAGAATGGCAGCAAAGCCTCTACCAGTCAATAACTCATTTGGAAGGGGTTATGAATTAGAATGATCTTGCTTAGGGGAAGGTAGACTCCAGCCCATATCCTGCCCGGAGTTGCTGAAGAAACTGGAATAATAATCCTGCAGGAAAATCGATGGCAGAATGCGCTGCCACAGGGACAAATACCAGCACACGCCTCTTTCCACACCACACAACTCTTATCTGCCGATCGGCCGAATATCTGCTGATATGCTGTAAATCCAATTCTCAGAGATGTTATATTAAAATTTCAGGACATTTAAATGAGCCTGTGGATGGAGAACGACGGCTTCCGTCTCACAGGGGCTGGGATTATATGTCAATAATGTCCTCAGTGCCAGGAAGCTTTTTTTCCTTTTGCTTTCAGTTTGAAGGACGTGTAACTGATATCAGGAGAACCTGGTTTCCATGTTTTCCAGCAGTTTGTGTGTGCTTGCCTGTTTTTGAAGAGTCTGTTTTTTGAGCACAGTGGTTGGTCCAATAACTCAGCAGCCCTTAAACGCACATGCAGATAATAACGAGACAAAATGCAGAAAGAACAGCAGCAAAACAGTCGGTGACAACAACGCTGATTCAGCTGGAAACACAAGGAATAACATGACACTGAAGCTGAGCTTTAATGGGTTGCAAAGCTGCTTGCAGAGCTAGCAACAACTACTGGTACACTGTTAGACTTTTCATCGCCACTTTACGGTAACATACTGGCGTCACTGTTGCCAGCATCATACCGTGACGCCGTGTTACGGTAGCTTACCGTTCTGCAGGATGAGACCGTTTTTTGCTGGTGTGGTATAATACTCTTGGACAAATTATGGCAATGAACCGTAGCCTTTTTTACGGTATCTCACTGGCGACAGTGACGCCAGTGAGATACTGTTATGTCATTATGTCGTAAATTACGTCAAAGTAACATCATACTGTGATTAAGAAATTGGTATACTACCGTTTATTCACGGTATGTCACTGTAAGCAAGCTGCAAAGTAATAAACTGCAATATATTAACCAGTAACTTACCGTTATCACGCATCATCAGTACCAAAAATATTCATCTCTGCTAGAGGACACCGTGTCCCAACAGCCGGTCATTTCCTGTTTAACAGGTCGTAATTGACCGTAATTTCAGTTAACAGTAACATACTGTAAGAGACTGGAGGGTTCCAAAAAAGATGGATGGATGGATAGACACACACAAAATATAATTCATGTGCTTTACACCACTTTATTTCAGTTCTGACTTTTCCCTGCTGAAATACACATTTCCAACTGAAAACTGAAAACATATTTTCATTGAGGAAGCATTTGTTTTTACTAAACCCTGTAATCCATTATTTTCTCAGATGGTTGTACAAACAATAACGATATTATGTCATATCCATATCATGGCAGATAACATATGCTCAAGTGTTGGGTTTTTTAGTTATATTTTGTAGGGTCTTAAACCTACAATGTGAAGTGCCTTGGCATTCATTTTGTTGGCACCATACAAATAAATAAATCGTGGATATCATTCACATTTACACCTTATAAAGTAGAAACTGAGCATTTACAGCAGTCTGAAGCTTGATCACTTTCACAGACCTGATTAGTTACAATTTTAGTCATATTCAATATATTATAAAAGCCCCTACACAAGAAGAAGAAGAAGAAGAAGAAGAAGCCCAGTCTTTTAGCAGGAACCAGGAACTGGAACGGAGTGATACACTGTCACAACGCTGTGTGAGGCAGGACTGAGGATTGAGGCAGACTCACAGTTAAAAGTCAAAAACACAGCTTTATTATTAAATTTACAAACTACAAAACCAAACTGGAAGGAAACTAAACTAACAGGTAGAACACACAGCCAGAGAAACGAAGGAGAACACAACAAGGAACAGAGCGAGCTGCAGACATCGAATACTTACAAGGAACAGGAGAGAAGAGGCAACAGGTGCGAACACAGCCGAACATAATCTAAATGACGAGACGGGGAGGACACACAGGACGAGAGACTGTCAGAATAAAACAGGAAGCACGCGAAACACACTGAGGCTGATGAATACAGGGAGCGAGAGACCCACAGAGACATGAATGGGAACAATAACCACGAAGACAAGAGACCTGATGGACGACACAAGGAGGCACAAATAACTGACACAGAAGATGCTGAGGAGGACACAGAGACAAGACCAACAGACTGGACACAACAGGGAACTGAATAAAACAAGAAACCTGCGTCAAAGACCCGGGACCATGACCAGTGTTGGTCAAGTTACTTGAAAAAAGTAATCAGTTGATAATTACTGATTACTTCCCCAAAAAAGTAATCCCATTACTTTACTGATTACTTATTTTCAAAAGTAATTAATTACTTAGTTACTTAGTTACTTTTTAAAAACACGATTTACAACCTGAATAGGTGATAAAGTGATAGATCTTTCAGCCCAATTCTACTTTTTCTGCATAATCCATCATACAAAATGTAATCAAATGGAAAAGTCTCTTTTTAAAACTTGTTTTATTAGTTTTAATCTTTTAACTTTATGCATCAAGCAAACATTTAATTATCTGCAACATTCTGTGACTGGAAGAAATTAGTTTAACATTTAAACCTATTTTCTGCACATTCCAGCACATAAAATAAAATATATTTTGTGTGTTTACACTCAGTCTTTCAAATAGATGCAAGTAAAACACAGCAGAAAATAAATAAAGTCAAAGACTAGCGGTCCTGTTGCTCTATTTTCACCTGTAAAGCAGGAGTGGGGTAGGCGGAGGTTTACCCTGGTGCAGGTGTGCAGCGGTCAGTGGAAGAATCCGCGAGTTTCTCTGTGAGTTTCCCATTACGTCGTAGCTACTCGGTGCTTGTTTGGAAGTTTAGGGTTTTTTTCGCTGTAAAAAGAAGTTTTCTTCCCACGCACAACGGACACTAATGTTTTTGTCACTTTTTATGGAATCAAACTCAAAGTAAGGTCAGTACTTCCACGCTTTAAACGCTGCACGCTCATACTCTCTCTGCACTCGATATATGATCCATTGTTGATCTGCACACAGCTGTTGTCACGAACGTCGCACTCGCTTACGTCACTGTCATGAGACATTCTCGCAAAAAATCACGGTTTTAGTAACGCAGTAACGCAGCGTTCCTACGGGAAAGTAACGGTAATCTAATTACCGTTTTTGCAATAGTAATCCCTGACTTTACTCGTTACTTGAAAAAAGTAATCGGATTACGTAACGCGTTACTGCCCATCTCTGACCATGACACATACGTCAAATATGTGTAAGAAACAGTGGCTGCTGTCAGGCTACTGTTACCAGTGAGAACATATTAGAGTGAGACTGTGTTAGACAGAGGGTGACTGGTAGTTTGTATTTGTAGATAACTACAAGTCTGCTCCCTGTAATGCTCCAGTCAGGTCACTGTGGCTCCACCTCATTCAACAACATGAGCAGACAGCTGCTCTCATGGTGGACGTGTCTCATAGTGGGCTGACGGGAGAGTAAAGAAACTGTGACATCACAGCTGTGAGGGTAACTGGTGCACTTTATCTTGCTTGCATGCATTTTGTGTCTTTTTCCTCTCTGTAACTCTGATTCTCCTGATCTTTCCTTGCAGCTCAGTAGGGAAATCTGTACACCCCTATTGCCTCACTGCAGCTGTCTTTGATTTCCCAAGACATGTTGGTCAGGTCTCATTGCTTTCAGACAACAATCTCTACCCCAGTAACCTAAAGGGGAGTGAAGGGAAAGTGCAGCGAAACAAGTGCACACAGAAGTGTGTCAAAAAGAGCGAGAGACGGGATCGGGGGGAAGAAGGTTAGGTGGGAAACGTTTGCTGGAAAATATGAGGAGAGAGGAGAGAGCAGATAAATAAAGGATGTGTCATTTGAAATAAACATGACTGTAAATGGCAGAGAGCATGGAGACCTTACTCAGCACTCAGCCTGTTGGGATGCTGACTGCTTCCCTTGGCCAGTTGTCTTGGTCTACTTTCTAAAGTGATAATGTGCCAAACAGTCATCAAAAGGTTCTGTTGGTTTGTGAGATCCTCCATAAATCCTAGCAGAGCAAAGGCTGCAGAGGTTGGTCAATAAACCCTCTCATCGGATTTTAACACATCGTTTGGGTTCAAATATCTATGTTAATGCAAACTAACCCCGTCTGCAAAGCTCGTTCATGATGTTTCCTTAGTTTCCACTGCTATGCTCCTGTGAAGGCGACGACACAGGTGGAGACAACATGTCAGCATGTTACCAGCTGGGAGTCAGGAGCTGGTCCTGGTGCTTTTTCTTCATCCCTGGTCTGAACTGTCCAATGTTGTTGTACACACACACACACACACACACACACACACACACACACACACACACACACACACACACACACACACACACACACACACAGCCCCGTCTGTTGTTTAAACAGGCTCAGTGTGAGCTCAGGACATTTCTATGATGAAACGGTGAATTCATGTTTCATCAGCAGTACAACCCTGGACTCTGTTACAATACATGCATTTCATCATTTAACAAGGCTGCTTCCATGCTTACTTATTCACTTCTTGCAGCAACATGATAACCTTTGATATCCATGTATTCAAGTTTCATTACACATATTTAGGTTTGGCACGGTGGTTAGCACTGTTGCTGCACAGCAAGAAGGTCCTGAGTTCAATTCCACCATCAGGTCTTTCTGTGTGGAGTTTGCGTGTTCTCCCCGTGTTTGCGTGGGTTCCCTCCGGGTACTCCGGCTTCCTCCCACTGTCCAAAGACATGCAGCTTGTGGGGATAGGTTAATTGGATAATCCAAATTGTCACTAGGTGTGAATGTGCGAGTGAATGGTTGTCTGTCTCTGTGTGTTGGCCCTGCGACAGACCCCGCCTCTCGCCCTATGACAGCTGGGATAGGCTCCAGCGCCCCCGCGCCCCTGAAAAGGATAAGCGGAGGTGAATGGATGGATGGATATTTGGGTTTCATTCAGCATGTTCAGACGTTTATTTGAATACATTTGAGCCCGGCGTGGCTGAATACAGCCACGCCGGGCTCCACCACCAGCTAACGAGGCGAGCTCCCCACCACGCCGGGGTGGCTGTAGCTCAGGTGGTAGAGCAGGTCATCTACTGATCGGAAGGTTGGTGGTTCGATCCCTGGCTTCCCCAGTCTGCATGCCAAATATCCTTGGGCAAGATACTAACCCCAAATTGCTCTCCGATGCATCCATCGGAGTATGAATGTGCGTGTGAATGCTTCTTAGAAAGCACTTAGAAAAATGTGCTTGTGCGAATGGGTGTGAATGGGTGAATGTACAAGTTGTGTACAGCGCTTTGAGTGCTCAGAAAGAGTAGAAAAGCGCTATATAAGAACCAGTCCATTTACCATTTACCATTTCACCAGCTAACGAGGCTAGCTGCCAGGCCACGCCGGGCTCCACCACCAGCTAACGAGGCTTGCTGCCAGGCCACGCCAGGCTCCACCACCAGCTAACGAGGCTAGCTGCCAGGCCACGCCGGGCTCCACCACCAGCTAACGAGGCGAGCTGCCAGACCACGCTAGGCCACACCGGGTACCAACACTAGCCAGCAAGGCTATCTGCCAGGCCACGCAGGGCTCCACCACCAGCTAACGAGGCTAGCTGCCAGGCCACGCCAGGTACCAACAAAAAGCCAGCGAGGTAAATTGCTAGGACAGGCCGGGTTTTGGCAACCCTCAAAGGTGGTTCGCAACCAGCGGGCCTTAAAGCCGTTAAGATGCCGCCTAAGAGGAGCACCGTTAATGAGGAGGAACTGGAGGACATAAAGAAATCCCTAAACTTTATGTCAGAAGAAATAACAACAATTTCAAAACAACAAAAACTGATACTTAATTTAATGGATGATATTAAAGAACTAAGAAGGCAGAGCGAGGAAAAGGACAAGAAGATTGCTATGCTGGAAGGACGGGTGTCAGATCTGGAACAATATTCAAGAGTAAATGATGTGATAGTGACAGGACTGGAAACCAAGCATCAGACATATGCGAGGGTAGCAGCATCAGAGAGAGGGGAGCCACCCGAGCAAGAGCTACGCTCTTTGGAAGAGCAGGTACTGGCCTTCTTTAAAAGCAAAGGTATCGAAATGGACAATAAAAATATTGAGGGATGCCATCCTCTTCCAAGGAAAAACAAAAATCAAATACCTGCCGTTATCATTCGTTTTGTTAATAGAAAACAGAAAAAAGAACTGCTCAAGCAGGGAAGAAAGCTAAAAGGTACAAATGTTTATTTAAATGAACACCTAATCAAGAAAAATGCAGACATTGCAAGACAAGCAAGAATATTAAGAAAACAGAAGAAAATACAGTCAACTTGGACGTCAGACTGTAAAATATTCATTAAGTTAAATGGACGACCAGAGCAGGCTAAGGTTCTAGTCATCAAAGAGAGGACGGAACTAGAAAAATATAACTGATAAATGCAAAGCAGTGCTGAATATGATGGGACCGTCCAAGTGCACGACCAACGCAGATGTCTGACAAATTTCAACTAACAACTCATATAGATATTGAAAATAAGACATTGATGTATGACAGCAACATAGATCCTGATTGTAATTTCTTTAACAATAAGACAAATGAATGCAATTATTATACAAAGGAGCAACTTAAAAAGGAATTCAAGGTAGATCAGGGTATAACAATGGTTCACTTTAATAGTCGAAGCTTATATGCAAACTTTCAATCCATCAAAGACTACATAACACAGTTTGAACAGCCATTCAATGTGATAGCCATATCGGAGACCTGGATAACTCCTGGAAAAGAAGAAGACTTTAAAATAAATGGATATGAATTCCTTCATGTAGACAGGATCAATAAGAAAGGAGGTGGGGTGGCACTTTACATTGATAAAAACCTAAAGTACAAAAGAATGGGAAGAATGACAACTGTTATTGATGGAGTTATGGAATGTTTATCAGTGGAAATAAGTATGGAAAAAAGGAAAAACCTAATTGTCAGTTGTATATATAGAACACCAGGATCTAAGATTGAGATATTTAAGGATAATATGGAGGACTTATTTACAAATATAAATCAGAAAAGAATGTTTATTTGTGGGGACTTTAATATTGACTTATTGAATCCAAATCATAATAAGAGTACAGAAGAATTTATTGATTCCATGTACAGCATGGGTTTATTTCCACTGATAACAAGACCGACCAGAATAACATCTCATTGTGCAACTCTATTAGATAATATATTTACAAATATAATAGAAGGAAATATAAAAAGTGGGCTGTTAATCAATGATATAAGTGACCATTTACCAGTCTTTGCATCTTATAATTGCCATTATAAAGTGAACAATGATGGACATAAGATTATTTACAAAAGAATAAGAACAGAGAAGACATTAAATTGTCTTAGAAATGAACTTTTAAAGCAAGATTGGAATATTGTATATGAACAAACAGAAGTTAATAAAGCTTACGAAGGATTTTTAAGAACATTTAACACATTACTTGATAAAAACTGTCCAGTAATTGAAATCAATAGGAAACACAGCTATGCAGGAAGACCATGGATGACTAAAGGACTACAAAATGCCAGCAAAAAAAAGAATACCCTATATCGAGAATTCATAAAAAAGAGAACAATAGAAACTGAAAGGAAGTATAAAACTTACAAAAATAAATTAACTAATATAATGAGATCCTGTAAAAGAGAGTATTACATTAAAAGGTTAGAACACAATAAAGATAACACAAGAGATATATGGAATGTATTAAACAGTATAATCAAAAATGAATCAAGGAATAATGATTACCCTGGGTACTTTATAGAAGGGACAAGAAGTATTAATAACATGGAAGAGATAGTAAATGGCTTTAATGAATTCTTTGTAAACATAGGGCCAAAACTGGCAGAAGAAATAAAGGTTGATGGAATAGAAAGGGACACTGGTGAAGATATTGAAAGGAATAGTAGCTCAATGTTTTTAAGAGCAGTGGAAGAGAAAGAGATTTATGACATAGTTAGAGGACTTAAGAACAAAACCAGTACAGACTGGAATGATATTGATATGGTAACAGTAAAGACAGTTATTGATGGTATTGTAAAACCATTAAAATATATATTCAACTTGTCGTTTCAAAAAGGGGGTTTTCCACAAAAAATGAAAGTTGCTAAAGTTATTCCCATTTACAAAACCGGTGAAAGGCATCATTTTACAAACTATAGACCAGTGTCAATACTCTCCCAGTTCTCTAAGATACTGGAAAAACTTTTCATAAAAAGATTTGACAGTTTTGTGGAAAAATATGAATTAATGACAGAGAGTCAGTATGGGTTCAGAAGCAACAGATCAACAGCTTTGGCATTAATAGATTTAATGGAAAAGATAACATGGTATGCGCTCGGCGTTTTCTTAGATCTAAAGAAGGCGTTTGATACTGTTAATCATGAAATTCTATTAAAAAAACTGGAAAAGTACGGGTTTAGGGGAGTGGTTTTGGAATGGTTAAAAAGCTATGTTGGGAATAGGCAACAATATGTACAAATAAATGAATATAAATCTAATTTGATGGATATAGCTTGTGGAGTACCTCAAGGTTCAGTACTGGGTCCAAAAATGTTTATTATGTACTTAAATGATATCTGCAGAGTATCGGAGATTTTAAAGTTTGTAATATTTGCAGATGACACCAATATACTGTGTTCAGGTGTGGAATTGCCACAGGTTTTGGAGATGATCACACAGGAATTAACTATATTAAAGAAGTGGTTTGATATAAATAAATTATCATTGAATCTAGATAAAACCAAATTTATGTTGTTTGGAAACCAAAAGAGAAACATCAAAGTAGAAATATGTGTTGACAATGTATATTTAGAAAGAGTAAATGAAATAAAATTTCTTGGGGTGATCATTGACCACAAGCTCTGTTGGAAGCCACATATTACTTATGTTCGGGGGAAACTGGCACGGGGCATTGCCGTCCTGGGGAAAGCAAAGCATATGCTGGATCAGAAAGCACTGCACATATTATACTGTGCTTTACTACTGCCATATATGAGCTACTGTGTAGAGGTCTGGGGAAACACATACAAAAGTAACACACAAACAATAACTGTAATACAGAAAAGGGCCATTAGATTAATAAATAATGTGGGGTACAGGGACCATACAAATGCACTCTTTGTCAAAATGCAAGCTATTAAATTCCAAGACTTGGTGAAGCTTAAAACAGCGCAAATAATGTATAAAGTAAGAAATAAATTGCTTCCAAAAGAAATCTGTAAATTGTTCATAGAAAGAGAAGGTGGGTATAACTTAAGAGGGAAATGGAATTTAAAAATACAAAGTGCTAGAACAACTTTAAGAACGATGTCTATCTCAATTGCAGGAGTTAAATTATGGAACAGTCTAACAGAAGAAATAAAAGACAGTAAAAACATAAAACAGTTTAAAGTAAGATATAAAAACCTGATTTTAAATAAGTATAACAATGAAGAAAACGGGGTTAACCCAGGACGGTAATGTTGCTGGTAATGGTGTTGTGGTTCTTTTTTGGGGGTTTTTTTGTTTTGTTTTGTTTTGGTTGTTTGTTTTTCCATAATTTGTGCATCTGCAAATATAAAACTTCTGTTTTTTTTCATATGAAAGAAACTATACTGTGGTGGGGATTGCTAATTTCTTGTTTTTGATTTATGTATGTTTTGTTTTGTTTTGCTTTACTTTTGTTTCATATGTTGTTTGTTTTAATTTAAGAAAATTTATGAATGAGAGGTAAAACTTGAGGGACAAATAAGTAAATACTTCTACCTACTCCTTTTCAAACAAATAATGGAATAATATATTGTAATGATTGTGAAGGCTCATGTTTGAAATGTTTGAAATAAAAATGAACTGAACTGAACTGAACTGAACTGAACTGAACTGAAATGACAGATTTTAATTTGGTGAGATTTTACAAAGTTTAGAAGGAAGTTCAATTTCAATTCAATTCAGTTTTATTTATATAGCGCCAAATCACAACAAAAGTCACCTCAAGGCGCTTCATAGATACAGAGAAAAACCCAACAATCATATGACCCCCTATGAGCAGCACTTTGGCGACAGTGGGAAGGAAAAACTCCCTTTTAACAGGAAGAAACCTCCAGCAGTACCAGGCTCAGGGAGGGGCGGGGCCATCTGCTGTGATTGGTTGGGGTGAGAGAAGGAAGACAGGATAAAGACATGCTGTGGAAGAGAGACAGAGGTTAATAACAGATATGATTCAGTGTGAAAGTAAAAGATCACCTGACACTTCAAAGAACTGCCAATGACACACATATTATAGCTTCATAGTTTTCCTCCTTATTTATCCACGTATGTTGGAAGAACACAGCACAGTCACATGTTAGATGGCTGGTATGAGTGCTTATATTAAGCAACACAACTTTGAAAAAGCGAATCTATCTTGGATAACTTTCTTTATCAGCCACATGAACAGCTTCCCTCCGTGCACACTCCTGTGCTACACGTTCATGCACCAGCATCACTTCAAAGGCTTCTCACCGGTTTCCCATAACCTTTAGAGGCCAAAGAGGAAGTGCTGTTGGAAGTGGCGCTCTGCTCCGGACTTTCATTCAGGCACCAGTCTGTTATTTTCCTGAGTGATTGATGTGTACATGTTCTGCAGGTCAGCCACATTCGCTGTAAGCCACATAAGCAAATTTAAGCATGTAAGCGATGAGTTACATCAAGAGGGGCTTCTCAGTTGTAAAGTATATGTAGAAGGTCTAGTTTAACAAGCGAGCGGGTCATTTCCCTGTGGCTTTACAATTACCTTAATTGAAAAAGCTGGACATGGATTGAAACTGGCAGTCTAATTAATGGAGTCTTTCACACGCCTGCATGGAAACCTTTATTCACTCTAACACTTACACCCATGGGTGGCCCCGTGCTCAGTTTGGTGCTGCTGTTGCACACTTGACACCAGCGCATTTATTTTTACCCACCTTGCTGATGGTATGATTGCTGTCTCACAGAAATGTAAGACACGTCTGAGTTCAGATCCTTTTGCTGTAGCAGTAGTGACAACACGTTCAACTATAACTACTAATGAATCAGTCAGAATGAACATGAACATCTGTGTGCTGTGTCCCATTTTTCCTGATGTGTAATCCTGTCAGTTTGAATGGGACCAGCTTTGATACGAGGACTCTGAGATCATGAGCTCTTTCTTTACTTCATCTTTGTTTCATCTGTCCAAAGAAACTCTTTCCCCTGATTGTTTGACAACAAAAACTCGACCTCAACTCTTTTCTTAACTAAACAATGAACATGATGATCATGCCCTCAGTGTTGGGGAGTAACGGAATACATGTACCGCCGTTACGTATTTAAAATACAAAATATGAGTAACTGTATTCCGTTACAGTTACCGTTTAAAAAGGTGGTATTTAGAATACAGTTACTTTGTTGAAATAAATGGATTACACGGCGGTACTTCCCTGTTTCATATTGTGGCGGGTCAGGACTGTTTGGGTTTTGTTTGACAGCTACGTTCTGTTGTTCCAGGCGGCAGCTTACGGTTGTCATGGTTACAAGGTGCCGCTCTCTCTCTGCCTATTTCCTGGGTGAGAGAGGCCTTTTTGTTGTTGTTGTGCTAAGCTAACAGGCAGAATGCTACAGGTATAGCTCTAAAGAATGTAGCATCATGGGCAGTGTAGTCCGTGCTGCAGGGAGAATGGACTGCCATACCCGTTATGTGTCTGTGAGCGAGGGAGGGAGAAAAAGGAAAAGTACGAGCTGTCATCGAGCAGAAACGGGAGCTGGAAGCATGTAAATATAATAATAACCACTGCAGCCAAGAAGAGAGCCTGACGAGCCCAGCTGTAAGTAAGCTATTAAGACTCGACTGTACACCGTGTTCGTGTTTTCCTCTGAAACAATAAGTTCTGTTGGAGCAGCCTTTCAACGCCTCTCTCTGTCTCTGCAAGCAAAGTTGACCCAGACAACAAAGTAAAGCTAGTTTTCAGCTACGAGCCGACACGAACCCACCGTATTAGCCAGAGGTCCCTTTACTACGGTTCGGAGCCGCGGACCTTCAGTAACAGTAATAAATCACAGCAATAGTACATTCATGTAGTTGTAAACAGCATGATAATATATTAAGTAATCCAAAGTATTCAGAATACGTTACTCTCATTGAGTAACGTAACGGAATACGTTACAGAATACATTTTAAAAGTAACCTTCCCAACACTGACTGCCCTTTAGCTGTCTCTTTCAGGTTTCACACTCTTGCTTTACCTGCACATCTTCTTTGACCTCACATTTGGCCCAATTCACACATTTGTGTGAAACAAATAAAATAAGTAAATAAATATTAAATACATGTAAAGAAAACAAAACACTAAATACAGGGTTTATTAAGGTTTTTTAAACAAAAAAAATATAATATTCCCCATGTTATTTTTCATTCTAAATAACTTATCAATGACATTGTTGAATGTTATCACAAACAGTCAGTTTTGCTCTTTGTCTACACACTCTGGACTCCCCCTCAGATTTAGCTGAACTTTCTTGCCTTAGTGGTGCAGGATTATGACGCTGTCACCAGATTGTCTGCTACACCTGTAGGTAAATATATATATATATATATATATATATATATATATATATATATATATATATATATATATATATATATATATATATATATATATATATATATATATATATATATATATATGAAAGATGGGAGCAGGACAGTGTGCAGATATCATGCAGGTTGTGCGAGCCTGCTGGGTTAGAACAACTCTGATTCTCTAACACAAGCGTGGTCGTAAGAACAAAACAGGGTGGCGTGCGTGTTTCATGACGTGAAGGGCAGTTTAGCATATGTCCTGATTTGTTGGCGAGGGGACATTTTCACATTAAAGCTTGAATCAAATCTGGATCTTAAATCTGCCTAATTTGAGTGAGCAGGTCTCACCTGGTCATGTGACTTCGAGTCAGTTGTCTAATTACTTTGAGCTGTTGTCATGGCAGTCTGACCTCTGCCACACGCCGTGAAATAAAGCTGAAATCTTGCACTTCATTGTCTGATGGACCTGACTGTAAATACACACATATTTGGGGCGACCGTGGCTCAGGGGGCACTTCACCAGACACAGACACTTCACCTGGTGTTGGTCAGAGGGGCCGATGGTGCGATATGGCAGCCTCGCCTCTGTCAGTCTGCCCCAGGGCAGCTGTGGCTACAATGTAGCTGCTTCCACCAGTGTGTGAATGTGAGAGTGAATGAATAGTGGCATTGTAAAGCGCTATATAAAATCCAATCCATTATATTATATTAGAGCTGTGGGCATGTGATGGGTAACATCTACCAGACATCACAGAGCAGAGACTTGTACACTTATAGCTCTCTGTCTTTAAATATATGAACTTACAGGGTCATAAAGAATTGGTAGAATTCATTCATTCATACAGTCACAATACTGTGAAACGAGTGTGCACATGTTAGCTTACACTGCTATTTGTATGATTTCATCTTTCTTTGTTTCCTGAGTTACCAGTGACAGTGACAGCTGCTCCCAGTCCATTGGTTGATGAGCCAAGAGTTGGGGGTGGAGGGGGCGGAGCAAGCCCTGCAAATTGGGTCATACCACTTCTCTGGATCATGGGTGTGTGTGTGTGTGTGTGTCCTACCCCTCTTTGTAGGATCATCAGCACTATTTCAGTGTCCCCTTCGTCTCCTTTCAGAAGGTCAGTTTGTGTCGTCAGAGTTGTGTTACTCCTCGTTTCTGGGCTCATGATCTACACGTGAGTTTGTTTTGGGTTGAATAAAAACCTTTTTTCCTTCACTGCTCGTCCATCACAGGGCAGCAGAACATTAACTGCGAGTAAAAACAACACTGAGAGCATGTTGTGATGAGCATTTACATATGTCTGTGACTCAGCTGGCACAGTGCACTAGAGTGCTCTTTGCCTCACTGTCTGTTGTGAGTGTAGATTACTGTGTCCTGGTTGTCCCTGGGGGAAGTGGAGGATGCTAACAGCAGCCAAACTGCAGTTTGCCACGGGAGAGAACATCATGTCAGCCTGCCCTTCTTCCTCAGTGTTTCAACAGAGGTGATGCAAGACACCGAGGATTTACAGAGAAAAGGACGCCCAGCATGCCCTGACCCTCCATCAGCCAGAGCCTGAACGTGAATACATCAGTATTCACAAACTGTATCTGTGATCAAACTAAAGAGATTACTAGAAGTGGACGAGCGGCATGTCAAATGAATAACCTGCTAGTTACAGAGCTTTTTCCATGTTTTGTCTCGGATATGTTTAAAGGAAAGTTGCAAAGGATGGAGGATAGTCCGTTCCCACGGCCCTCGTGATGAGAGGAGTTTAGCATCAGAGGTGTGAAGGATGGGGTATAAAACGTGTTTTTAAAGAGTGAAGCGAGGGGTTTAAAAGGATTGGCTGTGAAATTTCTGGAGAACAGGATGATGTTTCAGTGGAGCAGAAGAAAAAGAGTTTAAAATGTACTGGATGATGCACCATGATGAATGGATGGAGGCATGGATCAGTGCCAATCTCACCGCATGTGTATGTGAGACATTTTCATCACTGATACGATTGTATTATGTTGTTGTTGGCTAATACAATAATACAATAAGGATAATATTAGTAATACATTTTATTTAAAAGTGTTACCAGAACACTCAAGAACACTGTACAGAGTAAAGTAGTAAAAGTAGGCATAAAAGCAGGGACTATACACAATAATAAGAAACATAATAGAAAGGACTGATTAAAGTTGGCGGAGTGGAAAGGTCATGTGGAATAAGCTGTTTTGAACAGGTTCCAAAATTCTAAATTCCAGAGTCGAGGAGCAATTCAATTCAATTCAATTCAATTCAATTTTATTTATATAGCGCCAAATCACAACAAAAGTCGCCTCAAGGCGCTTCATAGATACAGAGAAAAACCCAACAATCATATGACCCCCTATGAGCAGCACTTTGGCGACAGTGGGAAGGAAAAACTCCCTTTTAACAGGAAGAAACCTCCAGCAGAACCAGGCTCAGGGAGGGGCGGGGCCATCTGCTGTGATTGGTTGGGGTGAGAGAAGGAAGAGCAGAGCAAATGAAGCCCTTTCAGTATAATGTTTGGTGCTTCCAGTGTTCATGTGACATTTTCCAGAGTTTAATGAAGATTTTTTTCCTTCATTGTTAAGTTTTACAAAGGTTACGTAACTGAAGTTTGGATAAAGATGGAAAATCATTGGTGCAGAGTGTAAAACTTTGCATGAGAGGAAGGTGCAACACGAAGATGCAATTCACCGCTCAGACACCGAGCCTCTCACTTTACCAATTAAAACTGAACTGAAAAATAAAAATATGTCTCTGACTTTTCTAGCACTTTAAATCCAGGCCTGTGGCAAATACATGAATAAAGAAGTAACAAGTGCAGCATGTGGCACGAACATGCGTCGTTTCTGCTGACATGTATACAAAGTCCTCTGTGTGCTCATGAGGACAGCGTCACCACGGCTCGTCACCGACACACTTTGATTTCTCTGTTGAGGTCAGTCTGGGCAGGCTGGCGCGGCCAAAAACAACTTGAAACTCACTATTTACTGAAACTTTGTGTGATGGCAGCAAATGTTAATTTAAATGTTGTTGTAGTTTTTGAAATGCAGAAAAAGTGATGAGAGAAGAAGGAGAAAGAAATCCTACAAAAATAACATCTGCAAATCTTTCAGTGCTATGAATATTTAAACAGCCCTCATCTTTTCACTCTCGCTGCCTTTTCTGTGACGTCTCCAAAGTGCAGACCTCTGCCCTCTCCAATCTGTTTTAAAGGGACGTACTACACAAACGAACGTGTCTTATTCATTCAGAACATGGATGACAATGAGTTTTATTCATTAGAAGTTGGCAACTAGGAGAATGTCTGGTATCTTGCTCTTTTGCCCTCGTTCACTTGCACTGAGTCATTCAGTCCTATTAAGAGAAGACGATTAAAGGCAGGAAGTGGTGATTCACCGTGACTCAGCCTGTGCTCTCAGTGCAATCTGAAAGCAGCCTTGGGGAGACAGTGGCAGAGATATTTGTGGGCTCTCTACCACATTCAAAGGTGCAAATAGGCACTGTGCATCCACTGAGAAACAGGAGTGTTGGCAGGCGTCCCACATGGAGGAGTGTAAGACTCCAGGCTGCATGACATCGTGAAAGAAACACAAACACAGACTGGAGGATTTCTGCATAGTTGAGGGAGAAAGATGTGAAACAGAGACCAGAGAAGCAGGTGGGAAGGAGCTGCAGTCACAGCAGGGAAGAGCTGGCCGAAAGCACACATTAGCACGTTAGCTCGTTAGCACGTTAGCTCGTCCTGTTCTTTCTCAGGTAAAGTACTGAAACCTCAACTCAGCACTGGCTAATGTAGGGGGACTGGGATAATGCTGATGTTGTTGGTAAAGGTAAAATGTACACTGCTCAAACATCTAAACGGGACACATTTTAATCAGAGGACAGCATCCATGAAACTTTGACACTGATAGTTAAACTGGGACATTGATCTGGTCAGGTAAGTTAATCAGATTCAGCTGCTTTGGTGTTTATGAGATTCACAGCAGGAGCACTAAAGGAGCCACAGCGAGACGACCCCCAAACAGGAAGGGTTTTACGGGTGGAGAGCTCTGATGTGTTTACCGTTTCTCCTCATCTTTTGTGCAGTTGTTTGGGTCGTCGTCAGAGGTGGTAATGTACAGATATCTGTACTTGAGTAGAAGTACGGATACTTGTGTGAAAAACTGCTCTGGTAAAGCTGAAGGACTGACTCTTTGTTCAAGTCAAAAAGCAAACGGTAGCTCTGCTGGAGAACCGTTCGTTGGTCTCTGAGGACTCGTGTTTTCCCAGATTAAAAAAGGCTGAAAGAAGCAGAGCACAGCACATAAACCCCAACAGGCCGAAGACATGTGTACTGACTGAGAGAGCAGAGCTGTGTCTGGACAAAGATTCACATTCACGTAGCTAAACTTCCATCTCATAACTCAGTCACATGAAACGTCTGCTAGACATGATTTTGAGACTAACAGAGTAGAAAATTGGAATCTGCTTCTGTCATCATCAGCAGATTTACATGTGCATCACTGCACACAGTTACAATTCTGTGTACATGCATCAAAGCCTTATATCAGTGTTTTCAATGTCCAATCCAAAGTTTCACAGTTTTCAGTGGGCGTGTTCCCACGTTTGTAGTGACAGCAGCGAGTTTGAGATCATCTGGTTTCCCTCAAATGTTTAGCAGAACCCACCACTTAAAAAAGCAATATGTCCGGGTTATTATCTGCTATTTCTAACACGTCTCTAATATACCATCACAAGTAGAAGGTTAAAGGTTAACAGATGAAGCCCCAGTGGGTCTCTTACCCTTGCTGTCTGTTTCTTTAGAGCAGGGGTGTCAAACTCAAATACACAGTGGGCCAAAATTCAAAACTGGAACAAAGTCGGGCTAACGTTAATATTTATTGAAATATATTTATTCCTCCAGATATGAGAATGAATCTTTTCTTATGGACTCAAATAGGTTTTGCTGAAAAACTGAATATGGAACAAGCAAAGCTTAATACTAAACAATATATATATTAGCTGTATAATGCCAGTAGGCCAGCTCTGATAGTAATTTGGTATGGCTTCACGGGCCAAATGTAACCCGCATGCCAGAGTTTGACACCTATGCTTTAGACCAATGATGTCGACACACAGAACCAGCAAAAGAAAAAAGGCTGCATGAAGGAAAAACAATAAAAACGATTTTACTGAATGGAAGATAATGAAAATAAAAACACAGCCTTAAACGTGACATTTAGAAATGACTACAAAGTGTTAGAAAGCAGTGCTTTGGCTCTGTCTATGAATATCTGTCTGTCTCTTCGTCTCTTGCTGCTTCTTGCTTTGTGACCCAGACCTATGGAGGGCGATCGGCTGCAGACGGTCTGCTCCTCTGTCCTCCTCTTCTTTAATAGGCCTGGTATCCCTGCAGGAGCAGGCAGGGCTTCACCTTCATGTCACATATCAGCAGCAGGCTCAGGCCTTCCTCACTATCACTGAAAGGAGGATGAGGAAGTTTGCGGTTGATTATTCACCTTTCTCATGTTTGTTAGTTATAGTGTGGTGATTTTTGAGAGTGGTTTTGTTTGATTGTTATGCCATTTGTGACTCTATTTTGCGGCTCTGGTAATGCTGGGTGATGCTTCTCCCCACAGATGTGTGAAAGGTTCAGTGTGGTGGTGTTGGTGGCAGGAGGACACAGATCTCCATGTCTGCACATGGTAGCTGTCTGCTGTCACAGGACACAGTGTCAGCATGTGGGGTGCTGTCCTCGGGTTAGCAAACACAGATGTTATGCTGTACTGTAGTGAGTTAAGATGAAATACAACAGTGGAAGCTGCAGCAGCTGTCAGAGCTTCTCATCAGTGCTTCATAATGTAAGTAAAGTAAAATGTTATTTATATAGCACCTTTCAAGATAAAATCACAAAGTGCTTTACAGAAAACAGACATTAAAATCTCAAACAAAACAAAATCAAACGAGTTTAAACAGATATGTTTTTAACGGCTTTTTAAAGACACGACTGAGTCCACAGATGTCAAACTCAAAGGGAGCCGCTGATACAAACACGCTGTCACCTTCTGTTTTTAACCTTGTATGCGGGACGACCAGCAACCCCTGGTCACAAGACCCCAGGGACCTGCTGGGGCGATAAGGAAGAATGTTTTTATCATTTTTTCACATCTATAGTGTTTGTCTTTCCTCTTCCATCAGATTTTCAGCTAATCAGCATTTAACCTGTGCAGCACTGTCTGTGCTTCTGGCTGTTTGAAGGAACTCATGCAAAAATGTTTCTGTGGCATCTGCAGAGCTGAATTCCTACAATTCTTCTTCTTGGGTCTCGCCAAAGACTGAACCAAACAGACCCTCAGTTTTATTATTATTAATAATAATTGTATTCATAGATGCCTTTAAACACCCTCGAGGTCACCTACACTAGTGCAAAAACATATACTAAGTCAGTTTTGAACAGGTGGGTTTTCAGATGCTAATCGTCTGGAGGGGGACGTGCATTCTGGCCTAGACTAAAGAGCCGCTGGAGAGGAGGAGATCAGACAAATATGGAGCAAGGCTGGGAAGGGCTTTGACGAGCAGGAGCTTGAATGATGAACTATGAGTACGGTGGTGCTGTTTGGAATAAGTGAGGGACCAAGGTGATTAATACTGTGAAGATAAAGATGGGCAGACAGACTGATATGAGTTATATGTGCTGAGAGACTGCTGTCAAGGATCAGACCCAGACTTTAACCCTTTAAAGCCGGTCAGAGCAGCACGCTCTGTTTTGCGTAACTATTTTTAAATCCCGGTAGCTCTGCAACCACGTGAGCTAGCACAATAATTTTTTTTGCATATGAAACCGGAGGAGTTGTACTTACATCTTATGCCATCAGCTTGTCCTCGGTCACAGTTTCCTTCCACATATAGCTTTGCAAAAACTGCATAAAAAGCACTTGCAGCAACAAAAACATAATATTCCAGAAACACGCTTTGTCGATCCGATCAGCTGTTCATAACACTTCCTATGTTGGAATAGACGTCAGCGCAAACTTTTGCATGTCCGCCATGACCTGCCCGAGACCGGAAGTGACGTCATTTTTGCGGAAATGTAGTTTTTTACCATCAAGGCCTCATGAGCCTATACTGGTGTTTTTAAAAGTTATCTTTGACTTTATGACTTTCGGTGTGGTTTCTGGGATGCTTAGGACTCATATTGCACTGCTGGAAATAGTTTATTTTGATGCATATGCTGCTTTTTTGCAAATTTGCATTATAATATTTATTTTTGTTTTTCCTGCAGTGTATAAAAATTGGTGTATTTCAAAAATAAAACTATGAAGACACTCAAAATAAATTTCCTGTGGTGGGAAACTATTTTGTGCAACTTTTTTGTATTTACAGTTTTGAGGGATAAGCCTCTTAAATTTCTCTAACTAGAAATATATGTTAAAAAAACAAAAACGATTTTCAATTCTTTTGTAGTTTATTGCACTTTTGTGCAATTTATGTAATTACTATGCACTTAATGCAGACATATTATTAAAATCTGGGCTATAATGGTTGTATTGATGTATAGCAACTTGAAATGCTCCCAAAAATGGCTCCACAGCATGTAAACATATAATATAAGCTCTGGCGGACTTGGTTCTATGGTAGGTTTTAAAGGGTTAAGCTAAAAAATGAAAAATATTAGATTTAGTTTCGATTTGGTACCAGTGGGAATGAATTGTTTTATTATAATTAAGTTTAAGAAAATGATGAATAAACCCACTTAATCTAAACAGAAACATGTGTGGAACACGAGCAGTGGGTTGGAAGAGAAATATAGCTTGTTGTCATCTGTAACAGTGACACTGGATGTTATGTTTCCTGATTGCTCAGAGGTAGGAGATAAATAATCCAAAATAAAAGGCTCCAGGACACAGACGAGGGACACACCACACATACCTGAAACAGACTGTGATCTGTGAGTATGTAGTTGGAACTGTGAAGGGCCAGAAAGATACTATGTAACCAATGCAAATGCAACATTATTGATGGTAATGGAGGCTAATATATGGGGGCGTGGTTGGACATTGTATCGAACGCCGTCGTAACATTGAGGAGAATAAGTGTGTGTGTGTGAATGCACTAGCAAAAAGTGTTTGTATGAATGGCTGTAAATGGGTGAATGAGCTTTGAGCACTACATATAAAACCAGTCCACTTAGAATCAGCTGTAGGTGAAAGATCACTGTGACTGTGAACATAAAGAAACCAGAATAAAACTGTTCACTCAGCTGTTTATGAACCTGCACAGCAATAAGAAGAGAGGATTGAAACTGGTCGGTGCTAAACCAGTTTGTTTTTTCTATACTGAAGTTATCGCTGCAGTTCTGAGAGCTGACAGAACAGAACCAGAGACAAGGAAGGGATGTGCAATATAAGTGAGTCAAGATAAGAGAAGGAACGTTTAACAAGATTTTTAGATCAAGGTGGCATGTTGATGACTTTAACTTACTAATAATGAAGATATTTGAATTATTGAACTTCAAAAATGGATACTGACGACAACAGCTGGGTAGAGCAGTTCACTATACTGCAAGAAGAGGGCAGCTGTTGACAATTATTTGCAACTTCTAACTCCGTTAAATTTAATAAATCCTGTTTTCATGGATGTTAAACTTCATAGTTACACCTGGCAAAGCAGCAACGCTGATCATTTTATTACAGATGAAAGAATTTAGACAGTTTTTAACTCTCAGTGTTCGTTTGACTTTAGGACCTGAAGCGGACTGAGTTTAGGACCCAGATTCCTCCGCGAGGCTCCTGACTACGGTAGCTGTAATGCTCCAATAATCCATCAGGCGGTGTGACTTCATAGCTCAGCACAGGATTTATAGTGCAGAAAATAAGGAACTCTAAATAACTGTCACTGTTGTCATTCCCAACCCAAACAGGAAATGTGTGAGTTTTCAGCTAAAATACTCAGAGTACCATTTCCTCAGTGTTAGGTTCAGTTTGTGAATTTCATTACATTAAATTTGCTTTGGTTCACTTTTATTTATGCAAACCAATCTTTGGGCACTTAGCGAGGTCAAGACCTTACACAAGATCCTTACAGCAAGCACTCGATGACAAAGGATCCTCTTCACTTTGAGAGGCAGAAACCAGCAACAGAACCACACTGTAGGTGACCGGCCAGCTGCCTGGGGTGGGAGGACAGTGGCTGGAGACAGACGAGCACTGAGAAGAAAACAGTAAACACCAAACAGGTTAGTAGAATAGAATAGAATAGAATAGAATGCCTTTATTGTCACTATACAGATGTGAGATTACAGTGAGGCCAGTAACAGAAGGAAAAGTGCTTTTTTCAGTAAACAGTAACAAGTGTTAACATGTGACATGTCCACAAAGATACGATCATTTATTCAGACAAAGAACAGAATGTCTTTAAACGGGAGACCTGAGTGGATTCATTGAGTTTAAGACAAAGTGTATTAAAATTCAGCTTTTTTAACTCTGTCATAATATAATGTACAGACCATTGTGCTGACTTTGGCATCTTTCTGCCAGGGTACTTTAAGGACCTCCTATAGAGGAGGCCCGCTCTATAGGAGGCCCACATGTGGGCCTCCTATAGAGCGGGCCCCCCACATGTGGCCCTCCTATAGAGCGGGCCCCCCACATGTGGCCCTCCTATAGAGCGGGCCTCCCACATGTGGGCCTCCTATAGAGCGGGCCCCCCACATGTGGGCCACAGTTAATCTTCTTCCTCATCATCATTTCCCACTCTGCTGTCTCACTCTGCCACGCTCTCTCTCTTTTCTCACTCACGTTCTGTTTTTTCTCTTGCTGCTGTTTGGACAAACACTTGACCGCAGCGTCCAGCAGGCCAGACAATCGATAGCAAATGCCCGCGGCTAAATCAAATTACTTCTACTCGATTTCTGGCTGGGGACAAACTAAAGAAGAAAAAATATAAAAAGTGTTATTTCCAGGGTCAGTGGCTGTCTGAAGCCTTTTTTGTTCCTCTCTGACTGGGAGGACACACAACACTGAGTCAAACTTTGTCTACCGATAGAACATATTCATCTTGGAAAATCGAAGATGAATATGTTCTCCAATAAAAAATGGAATAAAGATAGCCTCAGATAACGGTCAGGAATAACAAACTGTGGCTGGTCTCGGATGTGCATCATAAAATTCTGCATTGTAAACTCATGATAAGTTCATATTTCTGCAGCACCAACGCAAAGATGCAACAATGTAGAACAACTGGACACTGACAGTCATTAAAGGGTTTAGTGCGTCTCAGTTTGGATACTTGTTAGACTTTATATTGCCAAAAGTATTTGCTCGCTTGCCCTCACACCCATCTGAACTTGAGTGGTGTCCCATTCCTCATCCATAGGTTTAAAATGATGTCAGCCCACCCTTTGTAGCTAGAACAGCTTCAACTGCACTGGGAGGGATTTTCACAAGGTTTAGGTGCCTGTGGGAATGTCTGCCGATGCTTCTTGCAGTGCATTTGTGAGGTCAGACAATGATGCTGAATGAGAATGCCCTGCTCCCAGTATCTGCTCCAATTCATCCCAAAGGTTTTCTATCGGATTGAAGTCAGGGCGCTTTCCACTCAAGTTTTTCCACACCAAACCAGACCATGCTTTGTGCACTGGTGTGCAGCCATGATGGAACAGGAAGGAGCCATTCCCAAACTGTTCCTATAAAGTGGGCACCATGAAATTGTCCCAAATGTCTTGGTATGCTGAAGCATGAAGAGTTCCTTTCACCAGAACTAAGTGGCCGAGCCCAACTGCTAAAGAACAAGCCCACACCAGAATCCCCCTCCACCAAACGTTACACTTGGCACAGTGCAGTCAGACCTTACCATCCACCAAACAATAAGAATAAAGGAGTCTGTGTTTGGTCAGAGAGCGTCACCTCAATTCAATTCAATTTCAATTTTATTTATATAGCGCCAAATCACAACAAATGTCGCCTCAAGGCGCTTCATAGATACAGAGAAAAGCCCAACAATCATATGACCCCCTATGAGCAAGCACTTTGGCGACAGTGGGAAGGAAAAACTCCCTTTTAACAGGAAGAAACCTCCGGCAGAACCAGGCTCAGGGAGGGGCGGCCATCTGCTGCGACCGGTTGGGGTGAGAGAAGGAAGACAGGATAAAGACATGCTGTGGAAGAGAGACAGAGATTAATAACAGATACGATTCAATACAGAGAGGTCTGTTAATACATAGTGAGTGAGAAAGGTGACTGGAAAGGAAAAACTCAATGCATCATGGGAATCCCCCGGCAGCCTACATCTATTGTAGCATAACTAAGGGAGGATTCAGGGTCACCTGGTCCAGCCCTAACTATATGCTTTAGCAAAAAGGAAAGTTTTAAGCCTAATCTTAAAAGTAGAGATAGTGTCTGTCTCCCGAATCCAAACTGGAAGCTGGTTCCACAGAAGAGGGGCCTGAAAACTGAAGGCTCTCCCTCCCATTCTACTTTTAAATACTCTAGGAACAACAAGTAGGCCTGCAGAGCGAGAGCGAAGTGCTCTAATAGGGTGATATGGTACTACAAGGTCATTAAGATAAGATGGGGCCTGATTATTTAAGACCTTGTATGTGAGGAGCAGGATTTTGAATTCAATTCTGGATTTAACAGGAAGCCAATGAAGGGAAGCCAAAACAGGAGAAATATGCTCTCTCATTCTAGTCCCTGTCAGTACTCTTGCTGCAGCATTTTGGATTAACTGAAGGCTTTTCAGTGAGTTTTTTGGACATCCTGATAATAATGAATTGCAGTAGTCCAGCCTGGAAGTAATAAATGCATGAACTAGTTTTTCAGCGTCACTCTGAGACAGGATATTTCTAATTTTAGAGATGTTGCGCAAATGGAAGAACGCAGTCTTACATATTTGTTTAATATGTGCGTTGAAGGACATATCCTGGTCAAAAATGACTCCAAGGTTCCTCACAGTGTTACTGGAGGCCAAGGTAATGCCATCCAGAGTAAGAATCTGGTTAGATACCAAATTTCTAAGCTTTTCATCGCCGAGTACAATGACCTCAGTTTTATCTGAGTTAAGAAGCAGAAAGTTAGTGGCCATCCAAGTCTTTATGTCTTTAAGACATTCCTGCAGTTTAACTAATTGATGTGTGTTATCTGGCTTCATGGACAGATAGAGCTGGGTGTCATCTGCATAGCAGTGAAAATGTATGCTATGTCTTCTAATGATGCTGCCTAGGGGAAGCATGTATAATGTAAACAGAATTGGTCCTAGCACTGAACCCTGTGGAACTCCATAATTAACCTCAGTGTGTGAAGAGGATTCTCCATTTACATGCACAAATTGGAGTCTATTAGATAGATATGATACAAACCACTGCAGTGCAGTACCTGTAATACCTACAGCATGTTCTAATCGCTCTAACAGGATATTATGGTCAACAGTATCGAATGCTGCACTAAGGTCAAGAAGGACAAGCACAGAGATGAGTCCACTGTCAGAGGCCATAAGAAGATCATTTGTAACCTTCACTAAAGCTGTTTCTGTGCTGTGATGAGCTCTGAAACCTGACTGAAACTCTTCAAATAAACCATTCCTCTGCAGATGATCTGTTAGCTGTTTGACAACTACTCTTTCAAGGATTTTTGATATGAAAGGAAGGTTGGAGATTGGCCTATAATTAGCTAAGACTGCTGGGTCTAGAGATGGCTTTTTGAGTAAAGGTTTAACTGCAGCCACCTTGAAGGCCTGTGGTACATAGCCGATTATTAGAGATAGGTTGATCATATATAAGATCGAAGAATTAATCAATGGCAGAACTTCTTTGAGCAGTTTTGTAGGAATGGGGTCTAAAAGACACGTTGATGGTTTGGAGGAAGTAATTATTGACGTTAACTCAGAAAGATCGATTGGAAAAAAAGAGTCTAACTTAACATCAATGGAACTACAAGTAGCTGTAGATAATATTATATCTGTGGGATGATTATTGGTAATTTTTTCTCTAATGATAAAAATTTTATTTGTGAAGAAGTTCATGAAGTCATCACTAGTTAACGTTAAAGGGATAGTTGGCTCAAAAGAGCTCTGACTTTTTGTCAGCCTGGCTACAGTGCTGAAGAGAAACCTGGGGTTGTTCTTATTTTCTTCAATCAGTGACGAATAGTAAGCTGTTCTGGCTTTGCGGAGGGCTTTCTTATAAAGCAACAAACTATTTCTCCAGGCTAAATGATGATCCTCTAAATTTGTGACACGCCATTTCCTCTCCAGATTACGAGTCGTCTGCTTGAGGGTACGTGTTTGAGAATTATACCACGGGGTCAGGTACTTCTGATTAGAGACCTTAGTTTTCACTGGAGCTACAGTATCCAGAGTCGTACGTAGTGAGGAGGTGAAATTATTAACAAGATAATCGACCTCTGTTGGGGTAGCGTTCAGATAGCTGCTCTGCTCTGTGTTGGTACAGGGCATTGACGATGATAACAGTGGCTGGATTATATTCTTAAACTTAGTTACAGCGCTTTCAGAAAGACATCTACTTTGATAAAGTCCACTCTCCACTGCTGCGTAATCAATTATTGTAAATGTAAATTTTATCAAGAAATGATCAGACAGGAGAGGGTTTTCAGGAAACACTGTTAAATGTTCAGTTTCTATGCCATATGTTAAAACAAGATCTAGAGTGTGATTAAAGTGGTGGGTGGGTTCTTTTACATTTTGAGAGAAACCAATTGAGTCTAACAACAGATTAAATGCCATGTTGAGGCTGTCATTTTTAGCATCTACATGGATGTTAAAATCACCCACAATAATTATTTTATCTGAGCTCAGAACTAAATCAGATATAAAGTCTGAGAAATCAGACAGAAACTCTGTGTAAGGCCCAGGTGGACGATAGATGATAACAAGTAAGACTGGTTTCTGAGTTTCACAGCTGGGGTGGATAATGTTAAGCATCAGGCTTTCAAATGAATTAAAAGTCTGTCTTGGTCTTTCATTAATTAATAGACTGGTGTGAAAAATTGCTGCCACACCGCCCCCTCGACCTGTGCTTCGAGATTTCTGGTAGTTAGAATGACTCGGGGGTGTTGATTCATTTAAGCTAACATAATCATCCTGCTGCAACCAGGTTTCTGTAAGGCAGAGTAAATCAATTTGTTGATCAATTATTAAGTCATGTACTAACAGAGACTTGGAGGAGAGAGACCTAATATTTAATAATCCACATTTCACTGTTTTACTCTTTGGTTCAGATGTGGATACTGTATTGTTCTTTCTTTGTAAATGTTTAAGTTGTTTGTTGCTGGTTTTTAGTTTGTTTTTTGTCTTTTTGGAAGCAGACACAGTCTCTATGGAGATGGGTTTTTGGGGGGGTAGCAGGAGGAGAGAAGCTGCAGAGAGGCGTGTAAGACTGCAACTCTGCTTCCTGGTCCCAACTCTGGATAGTCATGTTTTGAGGGGTTTAATAAATTTGTCCATATCCTGGACAGATATCCTCAGAGAGCGAGTCTCCATTGCTGTAGGGTCCAGATGTTTTGCACTATAACTGATGTGCTTGGTGATGTAAAGCTTGGATGCAGCTGCTTAGCCATGGAAACGTATCCCATGTATGAACTGTTCTCAAGCTAATCTGAAGGCCACATTGAGCTAAGAGGTCCTTGACTTTGCAGAAAGTTGGCGACCTCTGTGCACGATGTGCCTCACCATCTGCTGACCCGCTCTGTGATTTTACAGCCTCGTGGATGAGCTGCTGTCATTCTCAGTTGCATCCACTTTATTATGATACCTCGAACAGTTGGAATATTTATATATATTTGCACAGGTGGCATCCTTTCATTGTACCATGCTGCAACTCATCAAGAGCGATCCATTATTTCACAAATGTTTGTAGAAGCTCTTTATTCTTAGGTGCTTGACTGTGTACAGCTGTGGCCATGGATGTGATCAGAACTCCTGAATTCAGTGGGTGACTGAATACTTTTGGCAATAAAGTGTAGTGCACTGTTCTAAACGATGCACGCGTGCACACTTGAATTCTAATATCATGGTGCTGTATCGGCTCAAACACCAAAAATAGTACACGTATCAGAAATTATGTTTGCAGTATGTGGCTGTGATTGTTATGCGTGCAGTTTGTAACCTCAGACTTTACAGTATATCTTCTGTAGTAAAGACAAAACAATCATGAGGTGGTTTTACCTGAAAAGACTCGACAGGCTTTATGTAACGTAATGACTGCTATGTAGAAACAGCATTATTGTTATATTTATAATCAGAACTAAAAATATCTCCTCTCAGTAGTTACATCTTTTTACCCATGTTCTTAATGTTTCATCATCTGTCCTTCATGCCCCCCCCCCCCCCCCCCTCCTCGCCTGAACGGCTGCTGTGGAAACACATGACGCGTGTCAGGCTGAAGAGTCTAAGCTAGCCATTTCTCTGTCTAATGGAGTTACAGCTGGCCTGTGCTGACCCTTAAACTGTTTGTGGTGGAGGAAACAGCTCTAGGTGGCGACATCAGTGTGACATTGTCTCCTTGCTGCCTGTTTGTTCTCTGCCAGCAGATCTCATTTCAGGCTGAAAAGCCCATTTTGACAAAGAAGGACCTTAAATGCAGGGGACTGATCGATTTGTTGCGAGATCCAGGGAGGAGATTGTCTCCACACATCCTGTGACAGTGCGGGAGCTCCTGCCCTGAGTGGTGTTGGGGTTTGTGCTCACAGAACCTCCCACCCCCCTTTTTCTGTTTGGTGTGCTGTCTCTGCACAGCGAGTTCATGCCGGAGCTGCAAACGCATCTTATTTTCAGTCATCAAACCAGCTGAGATTTTTTTTGAATCATTTAAGGAATTTTAAGGAAACATCAAGCCACCCAGAAAAAATGTCAAATGTTTTTGCACTATTGATCTCTTCTCCCCAAAGGACGAGCTCTGTAAACCTTTCAGTGTTAGAGCCAGAGATATCCACTGGGGCACAAACAGGCATCAGTGTGAGAATCTACTGCCGTCAGTATTTTTTAAAGCAAGGTTAACTATGATCATTAAATATTATTATCAAAGAAAATATTATTAAACAGTTTTTGTTTGTTTTCACCTTTAAATTAGTTTTTTAGGTTTTCATAACTTGTTTTGTGTTGAATATTATCATCATAGAAGTTGCTGAGCAACAGCCAAAAAATAAATTGATTTCTTGATTTGTTTATTTTAAAAGTAAAATAAACAAATCAAAGGTAATGCAGTCAGACAGGTGTCAAAGCCCAGGTTACCTAACAAACTCGTCTCCATCGTTGGCTGGCCAAAATGATTCAGTCGGTTTCTCTTTAGTTCAAACGATGTTTCAGTCTACAGCTTCAGATCTCAGCTGTTTGTTTGGTCAACCTAATTTATCATTATTGTTGTTGCCTGCAAAACTACGTTTGTCTTTCTCCACAACAAAGAAAGCTTTATTCATATTTTATAATCGTCTTTGCTACATGAACAATGATCAATGGCAAAATAAATGTTAGCGTTGGTTTAGCACCAGGTAAAGTCAGTGATATAGTGTCATGATGTAAATGGCCTCTTCATGGTTGTTGTTTACTATGTTTACATAATTTCCCCATGGGATCAATAAAATATTCTGATACTGGTTTACATCAGGCACTCTTCGCTGTTTGTTGAGATTTAGTTGAAAAATTAAAGGTGAAATTTTAACTAAATGAATTTAACTGTTCATGTTTACAAACAGAGCTTTTTCTGCTGATTGGAGGTTGAAATAACATCTAACTCGTACGCAGCCATAAAGGTTTTCAAAATGTTTTTGTTCATTTATTTAAGAACATCTTCTGATAAAATAACTGTTTTTAAAAACAGAGCGAGAGATGAAAACCTCACAGTTATTTAACAAAGAAGAGTCAGGGGTTAGCTAGCATCGGGCTGCAGCGTCCGGGGCTTTGGACGAGTTCTGGCTATTTTCTGCATGTTATTGTCCTTATTCTCACCACCTGTTCCCTTTTTACTCTTTACTGTTCTAGCCAATATAACAAAACAAACAAACAAACAACAAAAACAACCCTCTGCTCAGTCAAGAATAGCTGATGCGGTGGTTAGCACTGGTTCGACCGGCTTCTCACTTTCCAATAACTCTAATAAGTCTTTTGCTTGATGTCTTTTCAATGGCCTGAGAAGACTGCTTCTCACTGTTCACTCTTCTTCTTCTTCAGCATTTTCAAGAGTAGCACATTATAGTAAGTGACTCAAGTCAGTTAAATGTTACAATATGTTACAATTATCACAACAGTATGAAAACAATGCATGTGAATGTAACCAGCCTAAAATAATGGATTCAGCTGAAATCAGAGCAGCAGCTCGCTGCCTCTTCTTCTGCCCTCGTGTTTGACACACGAACATGTTGATTGTCTCTGTAGATGCAGCTGAAAGTCAGTGTGGGGCTGAAGGATGAGCTGCTGTTTAATCCTGATATTTCTAGAATACACCATGAAAATTGCCTTTTAAACTGCGTGGTCAAATCTAAAACTTCTCCTTACTCACCTCTTCCATAATGACTGCTACACGTTGTGTTAAAACGTCTCCTTCAGTCTAATTATCGGCAATCTTTCTCTTTCCCTCTATAATGGACACTAAGAAACACTGAGTGCTCTGGTGCAGAAATTAGCGTCTGACCCACAGCTTCTAACCAAGATAATGTCCACATGCATACAGTTTGCCTATCAGACAAACAGAGCCACAGAGGATGCCATCGCCCTGGCAACGCACACCACCCTCACTCACCTGAAAAAAGGGAATACATATGCAAGGATGCTCTTCATCGACTACAGCTCGGCATTTAACACCATCATCCCCTCGAAACCACGAAGCTCGTCGACCTTGGGCTGGGAACACCAATCTGCAGATGGATTCAAACAGGCCCCAGGTGGTGAGAGTTGGTAAGCACACCTCCTCATCACTCATCTTAAACACAGGTACGCCACAGGGTTGTGCGCTCAGCCCCCTCCTATATTCCCTGTTCACACACGACTGTGTTGCTAAACACGAGTCCAACATCATCATCAAGTTTGCTGATGACACAACCATCATAGGCCTCATCACAGGCAATGATGAGACGGCCTATAGAGAGGAGGTGATGGCGCTGTACGAGTGGTGTCTGGAAAATACTCCAGACTCTCAACATCAGCAAAACTAGAGAGATGATAGTGGACTACCGGAAACGCCCAGTCAGGGAACACCAGCACATCCACATCAACGGTGTCAAGGTCGAAAGGGTCAGCAGCTTCAAGTTCCTTGGAGTCAACATCACCGAGGACTTCTCCTGGACCTTCACACAGACACTGCTATCAGGAAAGCTCGCCAGCGACTCTACTTCCTGAGGAGGCTGAGGAAGTTTAGCATGAACGCCAACATCACCTCAAATTTTTACAGGTGTGCAGTCGAGAGCTTGCTGACGAGCTGCATCACAGTTTGGTACGAAGCTGCTCTGCCAGCAGCCGTATAGCACTACAGAGGGTGGTGAAGGCAGCAGAGCACATCACTGGCACGAGGCTTCCTGCCATTCAGGACATTTACCTCCAGCGATGCCTCCGTAAAGCTCACAGCATCATCAAGGACCACAGCCACCCAGCACATCAGCTGTTCTCCTTGTTACCATGCTGCTGAGTGACTGCTGCTCGTCAAACACATTTCATTGCAATGCTGACCCTGTGCTAACTTGCATATGACAAATAAAACTGTAAGTGAAACTGTAAAAGGAGAATAAAAGCAGGGGTGAGAGTGTGGTTCGGGGAGGCAGACTCTGATCTCGTTCTTTGCCTTCTAACTGCGGTGGGAATTGAGATTTAAAGTCTAACTCAGAAAGCTCGCTATCTATGATCCAGACAAAGGGAGAGAGGTGACACAGAGATGCTGAGAAGAAAGGATTAAGAGGAAAGGCAACACGACAAATCTGTTCTCTTTCTTCACCCCTTTCTCTCAACGTTCAGCGGCCGTCATTAATACAAAATGCCTGTCATCTTGTTCTTCCTCCCAACATCCTGAAACATTGTTCCGGTGCTCAGATAACTCCCACAGTGGGAATGGATCTGTTTCATAAGAGAGAACTCAGATAAGAGAGAACAGGAGAAAGAGAAATAGAGTTTGGGGATGAGCTGCTGAGCATTATGCTTTAGAGGACAATGGGTAAGACATTTTATGTTACAATATTTATGCAACTTTTCTATATATCTGACAGTTTTCATGCTTTGATGTTGAGACTGTTTACTGTGGAACTGTCTGCATTTCTGCTGATTGTGCAACTGCTACAAATTATCTACAAAAGAATGAATTTGAACTGTAACCAGCCACTCGCTTCAAATAATGTGCCAGTAATGTTGGATTAATCTGATTCATCATTCTGTCTTTGAATTTATTATACTCTGACAATTACAGCTGCTTGATAAGTAATTCAGTTTCAGGATGTGGGGTGGCTGGAGCACATCCCATCTGTCACAGGGCAGACGCAGGATATATACTGGTCACCAGTGTGGCAGTGTGCTCAGACACACAAATTTGATATGCAACTCTAAAACTGATGACTTTACTATTCTTAAACTCAGGAAACATGTTTCTATCAGACTGTAGATTATGGACATATTAAAGGACTTCAAATGTGTGTATAACTTCAATTCAATTCAATTCAATTCAATTTTATTTATATAGCGCCAAATCACAACAAAAGTCGCCTCAAGGCGCTTCATAGATACAGAGAAAAGCCCAACAATCATATGACCCCCTATGAGCAGCACTTTGGTGACAGTGGGAAGGAAAAACTCCCTTTTAACAGGAAGAAACCTCCGGCAGAACCAGGCTCAGGGAGGGGCGGGGCCATCTGCTGTGATTGGTTGGGGTGAGAGAAGAACGTGTTTTTTAGTTTCAATCATCTCAAATATTATTTGATTTATCTCCTGTGAGTGTCAAACAAAATTGCTTCTTACTTGATTTTATTCACTTTAGTTTTATTTATATAACATTAAATTACACCAACAGTTTCCTTTATATTGTAAGGCACAGGCCCTACAATAACACGGATAATCAATCATCGCATTAAATATATAAATATTGATTGGATAATCATATTTTCTTCTGCAGAGAATAATAAAGCAAATCTTTTTGTGATTAAGCTTCTCCTGTGTGATAGGGTCAGTAAACTGAACGTGAAGGGAGCAGTCATGTGATTATTAAGTCTTTCTTTTCAACATGGAGTTGAATGTTTCTTGTGTGCAGTACTGCTGGAAGGTCACAGGCTCAACAAAAACAGTGTAATGTCTCAGTAATCTGACCATAAATATTCAAAGGGAGTAAATGTGCAGTCCAGCTTGTCTTGATATCTTGTTCTGATCCATTGTGTTGGACTCACCAACGATACATGATCCTGCTTTGACCTTCCTGTGTTTGAGTGAAAATATGTCCAGAATCATGTGTAGCGCTGAGTTTACAGGCAGAGAATTATAATGCGGGTTTGTGGGGGTGGAGATGCTCTGTGGTTTATAAAAAGAAAGTTGACATCCTCACATTTGGCTGCGGGGCACAAAGTACTTCCTCATCTTGGCATGATGAAGTAACAAGTCTGTGCGTCCATATGTTGGAGCTGGTGGCCTTGGATTCCACAGGAAGGCTTATTAGCATAGCACTGGCTGCAGGACATTTGCCTCACGCTTTTATAAAGGTAATGAAAAATCATCTGAGAGAGCTCGTGCTGCGATCAGGCTGCCATCTGTTACCTGCTAACACTGCTCGCCCCGGCAACGAGGAAGGGGATGGAGATACGACGCTGCCACGTGCTGCGCTCTTTGTTATGCTGGAGGTGAACACTTGTTTTACAAATCATGTATTATTATTAAAATTAGGCTCACGCTGACATTTTTGGTCTTTTCTTTTTGTTGTTCAGGTTCATCTTCCTTGGGGTAATATTTGGGATAAAATGTGATTTTAAGTGACTTTTATTTAGATCAAAGCTTTGGCCAATCACACGCTTGATCTGATGGTGTCATTAAAGGATATAATACCCTGAAATAATTTATGAGAAAAACAAAAGTTTCCACTCGTAGTACAAGCTGTTTGTCTGTTACCTGTTCAGTAGCACCATTGATGGTCCGTCTCAAGAATAAGACATTAAAAGAAAGAAAATGGGTCGAGGCCTCTGAAATTATTTTATTGAACCTTTAAAATAATCTGGCAGTCTGTTCTTATAATGTCTTGTCTGAAATCATTGATGTTGGCTAAATAAATACAATGCAAAATAAAATTCAGTTGCAGAGCCCTCGTTAAATCACGAATTAACTATGAGTAACTAGTTTTTCAAGGGTTAGGGTTCAGTTTCACCAGCCACACCAAGACCAGGATATCCGTGTGACTAGTGACTCAAGAAACTGGTCTGATAAAGTGAAGTAGGCTAAAAGAGCTCAAAGAGCATCACATTATGCCATGAACTGCATAAATTCAAGAATCAATGAGAAACAAACTCACTGGCATTACTGGTCTGGACAGGACTAACAGGACTCCAGTGAACCCCAATAAGGGCCTTTATTCATAAATGGAG
>NW_028270138.1:5000-40000 GCF_056152115.1 Neolamprologus brichardi | reverse complement strand
CACACTGACATGTGACCGTGTGAGTCAGACTCACTCTGGAGTTTGTCCAGCAGTTTGGTTCGCGATGCTGTGCCTTTGCCCTCCCACTCAGCTTTGGCTCGCAGATCCTCTGCATGACTGCACATCAGGTACCTGCAAACACAAAGCCAGTTACTATCAGAGACACCCACGGCAGCTTTACAGGGAGCACATACATAGATGGACATTTTATTGTAATTCCTGTTTGCATTTTCATGCATCTCATCTTTACAGCTGCCAGCATCTAGAAATGTTTTCAAGGCATCGTAACAAACGACACATCTGTCATCCATCATTGTGACGCAAATACCAGCACGCTATATTTCTCCATCAGAACCACACTCAGCTTCTGCGTGTGCTGGTGGACTGACCCGCTCAGGATGTGGATACGCTCCGTGTTATATTTGAGCGGCGTGAGTTCGGCTCTGAGGACCTGCAGGGCCTCCAGCACCTTCCCGTCCTCCAGATATTCCAGATATTTCTGCTGCAGGAGAAGGAACTTCATCCGCTGTCGGGAGCAAAAACAAAAACAAAAACAAGGATTTAAATGATCACCATACACACATAACGGATCAGCCGACATGTGATAACACAAATCTGTTGCTCACGTCCGGCTATTTTAAAGGAACTTTAAACATCAAGTTGAAAACCAGACTAACATTGGCTGTTCATGCTGTGTCCATCATGTCAGTGTGATACAGTCACACTACTTTGATCTCACGTGGACGAGTGAACGTAACTGTAAAGTAGTTTAACTACACATTTAATTGATTGACCTAATGTGATTAGAAAACTAGCTTTGTGTTCATTCACAGACATGTTTTATTTATCTGTTTATTTATAGATTTTTCTTTTGTTATTGTTTACAGTCATGGTGTAAAAACAAACAGATTTCTAGTGTTGATAATTTAACTGTTCATCTGTTACTTAATCACTGTGGTGTGGAATGAGTGGACATGTGGGAGCTCTGAAAAACATTCAAACACAGTTTAGAGTCAGAAATGTGCAGATTGTCCAAAGACGTGCAGTCGACCAGGCGAATGTTTGAGGCTCCTGGTCTCGTACGTTTGGGTGTTGGCTGACTGTCACAACAGTGGCTGTATTTTGTAGCAGTGTGTGTCAGGTTAGCTGGTCTGTGTTTGTATGATCTGTGCCTGTAAGAGTTTGGTGTACAGTAATGTTAATGGTCTTTGTAAACAGCACTGAAGCAGGGGTCATTGATTTTTCTAGTTTCTTGTTTATTAAATTAAAAGGTTAAAGGTCGCGGTTGTTTTTCATTTGGTTTAGTTAGCACGTAGCGTTTAGTTAGCACTCCTTTGAAAGAACTCCTTTTGTTTATTATAAAATAAAAGTTAGCATTTCATCTCAAACTGCTCTAATCTCAGTGGATGCAGTAAACAAACCCAAAACAAACCCATGATCATTGCTGACGTGTGCAGACAAAATAAAATGTGTCGTCTAGACTAAAGTGCTTTGCTTCAGTAAGATTAGCGGTGCACCATTCGTCTGTCTGTAAGCAAACCTAGCTAGCCAAACTCGCTGCAGCCACGTTTACTTTAGAAAAGCATAGAAGGTGTGATGGTTGCAGTTCTGTTTATAAGTGCACCTATGTGATATGCCATCAATGTCCAGTGTGTGCTCGATGAAAGCGGCTTTATTAAGTCCTTCTGATTCTGGCTCAGTGTTCAGACTTCATGGTGAACTGATGCTGTCTGAGGTTTGTGAGGCGGTCCACTCACCACTATAGCACTGGGAGAATGCATCAGTGCCTTCAGCTCATTCAGATCACTCTCAGCCTGTATGGAGAAATACACACTCATTAACAGACAAGCAAACCTTTACTACCACGATGACTGTAACAGCCTCCTAAAGGTGTAATATGCAGTTCAGAGAACTCGGTTGCACCTTGTCCCACTCTCCTTCAATGACGTGATTGCGAAACTTGGTGGCAGAGGGATGTTCCAGCCTGCAGCCAGACTCCTGCATCAGGAGGTCCACCGTCTGACTGTGAACAGGGAAAAGAAACATCATGTTATGACTCCTGAGCATGGCGAAGCATCAGCACTCACTGTGAGAATCATCAACACACTGACTGCAAAGTTGTGTCATGTGTGGAATAAAAAGCTGGACTATAATAAGATGAAGGTCCATCCTTCATATAAAAATGTAACAAGCATTAAAATGCAGAGATGTGTCACTTATCAGAGTCCTCACTGTTACTACATGTAAACAAAACGTTTAGCCACCTATATGACATCTGTGCAGGATTTTCATATTTAAGTTGTGCGATCGTTGGACACAGTGTGATGTCTTCTTATTCTGACGGTTCATGGTTGGAGATTTGCTGAAAACACCACATAGAAGATTTGCAGCGTGTGGTGATACATGGATACCGCATCGCTGTGTCGGATATAGTTTATTATGTGACACTTTGCCCTGAGCGGGCCTGCTCATCTGTCGCTCTGCAGATAACCGAGTGAGGAAGGATGCATCCTCAGCATCTTCCCGGTGACCTGCCATCCCCGCTGGGATATGATGATAACAACACTAGCTACCTGAGCTGGCTCACTTACTTGAGACCTAAATCGTTCAGATGTTGTCCTATGAGCCGGATGACATCCTCCTCAGACTGAGACAGGCGCTTCTTCTTCTTGACGCCCGACCCGCCATCCGCCGCGCCGCTGCTGTTGTTGTTGTTGTTGGAGGCGGGCTGGGCTGCCACACCGTTGTTGTTGCTGACAGCGTTGCCATTGTTAGTTACCGAGATAAGTCCGTTGGAGTGAGCGGCCACGGTGGAGGACGACTCACCATTCTGAGTACCGTTTCGACAGGAGAGCTCGGAATCCCGATCCTGTCCTCCACCGTTAGCCTCCATGTTGCCACGGTTTATAACGGCGATATGGTGCGTGTACGAACAGCTGACAGGTCCACGGGGATAACCAAACCTCTGGTGCGGTGAACGTCGGGCCCACTGACCCAGATGCAGCCGCAAATTAAAGCTCCCCCTGCGCCCGAGTCTGTGTTCGGCGGCGTCAGCGTGAACGACAGCCGGTGTTCAGCTCGGAGGACAAAGACACAAACTGCAGAGTTAACTCAAAAGCTGCATTTTGAGAATTTCGACGGTAATTGTTGCTGTCAGTGCAGTTAAAGCTGCGTCCAGGCTGCGGAGTAGCGCTTGTTATTGTTGCTCTCAGACAGCTGCAGCCCTGATATACGCGGTGACGTCAGCGGAAATTCCTTCACGTCCTTCTCGTTTGCTGTGCGTCACCGTTAGGCGTCGCTGTTTCCCCGCCTGGGCGCGACCTTCACATCGCCCAGCGTTCTGTTTAACAGTGACGTGATAATTTAGGCTCTACTGACACGCGTGGATCACTGAAGAGAACACATCGAAGTCAGATACAGTTGTGCCTCATTTAATGAGTCTTTTTTAAATCTATGACAAACTTCTACACTCACACTCACAGCTGTATCATAACAAACATGGAGTTTAATCTCTGTGCACATCTGCAGTCCCACTGCATGTCTGTGTGGTTCAAACATGCTCCTAGTTTTTTAACCTGAATGTTTTCTCAGCCTGTTTGCTGATTACTTTGACTCATTAATTAATCATCACTGTCTGAACTCAGTCACTTTCCAGATTTTGAGTAAATCACAAATCAGCAGTGTTGGGACTAACGCGTTATTAAGTAACGTGTTACAGTAACTACGTTATTATTGTGGTAACGAGCACGGTAACTAGTTATTATGCCAAAATCAGGAACGCGTTACTCGTTACTGGGATTTAGGTAGGCTCGTTATTCGTTACTTCGTGGTGGCATCGCAGAGCTTCCACAGATTCAATAACATTAGCAAGTGGTGGAGGCCAGCAGGTGGATGAAGGAAAAGTGGAGGCAAGAGGAGAGACCTGAAGCGGCCGCCGGTCCGAGTGTCAGGTGAACTGAACTTCAGGTAAGAAGTTATGACCTGCAGTCTGTCTGGGTCACATATAAACCAAGTTTAGGTGGAGTTTATTTTTCTTATGCTGACTTTTTTGTACTGCGTGCTAGCTAGCATGACGGAGTTTCTATACAGCTGGATGAGTGCTATGATGTTACTGATGTTGAACTTTATTTTGTTCATAAGGTTGGTCATCATGGCAGCGGTCAACGACGGTCCAGGCGTGGGATTTCTCTCGTGGAAACATGCACATTATCTTTTCCTTTCTATTGGTCGGTGGCACAGTGCACTTGTGGCAAGTAAGCAAGCTAGAAGACTGGCAAAGTTATGGAAGCAACACATTAACAAGAGAATTCTGAGTAAAACCAAAGTTACTTTCCATAGTAACTAGTTACTTTGAAAGTAACGAGTAACTTCAAGTAACTGAGTTACTTTTGATGGAAGTAACTAGTAATGTAACTAAGTTACTATTTTAAAGTAACTTACCCAACACTGCAAATCAGTTGTCTCATGGCTGTGCAGTAATCACGACACTGAGATTTATCAGTATAATTCTTTAATCAGTAAGTGATAACCAACAACTCAAAGGAAAGAGGGCACATTAAATAAGAAAGGATTTAACAAAACAAAGATTGGGAAGGCGTGAAAAAGAATCAAAATCAGCGCAGTAACAAGAACCACAGGAGGCGACTTGTTCTTTATTTCTAATACCAACAGCCGGAGTGTGTTTGTGTTCAGCTTAGAAAAAACCCACACAGTTGCACCTAAAACATGGATTCATAGTCTGAGCTCATACATCGTTGAAAGTGCTAGTTTGTTCCCAATCCTGAGATTCTTAAAAATAAAATCCAGAAAACAGCCGTAGTCCATGTTTCGGCGTTCACATCTAAAGCCATTTTTCATCATTGGCACTTTCACATGTGTGGAGGAAAAAAGCATCCCTGTCATTTCCAATAAATACATTTAACCAGTAAACACTGTGTAAACTCTATATACAACAAGAATACATCCTCTTCGTTTTTACAAAGGAAAGAAAAAAGATCACATTATGAAAATGTGACTTAAAGGGGAAGGAATGACTGAAAGTTCTCATTAGAGAGAAGAGCATCTGCTGTGCAGAAGAACAAACTATTGCACTTTCTTCCCTTTTTACACACAGTAACAATAAACAGAGGAACGAGCTGCTGCTGTTATGTCAAGGCCATCGTGTACATCGCACTTATACAGAGTTGTTGCTTCCTACTTCCTAAAACACCCAAAACTGGGTCTGAAAGGTCAAAGAACTCATGTCACCTGTCCTGCTGTGCAGGTGGTTCAGGGAGCAGCTGATTCAGTGGACTGTGAGACTTGGTCAGCTGCAGCTGTCCTTGGCTTGGGTGATGTTGCTTCACTCAGTTGCAGTACGATACCAGCTTAACTAAGAGTTGCATTCACCCAGAGGAACTGAGCTACAGTGCAATCATTTGCATTTTCACACGTTTCTCTGGACAAGCAAAAACATCTCATTAGGAGACTGAAGCTAAACTGAAGCTATAATAATAAAGCTAATGACAGCACACATAACTATGGGCACAAGTACAGGAAGGGCAGATCTCACTGCTGGTCCCATTTTCTCTCCTGGATACGTCTGTTGGGTAACTGAAGACAGAGATCACAGTGATCCAATCACTGGCTGCTTAAACTGGCTCCAGGTGATGCTGAATGTCATCTGTTTGCTGGGGAAGGAGCCAGAGCGAGAGACACATGTACAGCTCAGGTTGTGGGACCAGTTTCATGAAGAAGAAATGGACAGATAAGGTTTACTTGTGTCCCCACAAGCATGAAGCCTGTATATTAGAGTTTTCCTCAGTGCTCCATCAGACGGGCAAACAGGTTCAAACCCCAAACAGCTGTTCAGAATAACTATGCTGTTTGGAGTCGGGCGGGGAAAGTGCTACACATCGGGACTCGCTGCCTCGTTGTGCATCATCAGTAGGGACATGGCCAGCGACAGTGAGGGGTGCAAAGGTACTGAAGAGAAGAGTCTGCTGGTTAGGCAAACCTCGGGTGAGGCTAGGGGGGGGTTTCCCAGATGATGCAGTTCTGTTGGTTTCATCATGACCTCCAGCTTGTACTGGGATGGCCACTCTGGTTTGGGAGACAGTGGCTGCCCCAAGTGGAGGTATGTTCACAAGAAGAGAGCAGGACTGGTGCACTAATACAAATGGAGCTGTTCGGGGCCAATTTTCATGTCAACAGGTTTTTTGGAAGCAGTGAGACCAAGAAATCGTCTCAGCAGAACCACTAAAATAAAGTGAAAACAGACGTTCACAGTGGAGGGGAACAAATAGGAGAAGCTCGCTTCTACTGCAAAAATGAATTCTGCCATTTTAACACATCCCAGCTGTCAGGTGCACTTATCCACAGCTTGTCCGCCCACTTCAAAAATACCTCTGCTATCCATCTGACACAGCTTCAAGACACAGAAGCCAGCGGAGCGGCTGAGAGCAGAGCTGAGAGATGTGTCCCGTTTCAGGATCAAGGAAAAACATACACTCGATGTTGCACACGCTTCTCCCACCACTGCAGACGAGCAGCTAACGAGTCTGTATGATCACACTGCCGTCCCTCACTGGTTGAAGCTGACTCCTCAGAGGCAGGACTAGTGAAGGCTGTCAGGCTTTTAGTAACTGAGGATGAACTCCAATATACACGCTATGCAAACATGTGTCCATATGATGAGGAGATGGTGTCAAAACTGGTTAGTTACTAAAGAGGATTGTGAGCGCACAAAAGAGAAATCTCCACTGTTTTGAAAAGAAATCAGAGATAAATTTATGAAAGAGATGCAGCCATCAGTGTGTTTCTCATATTGAAATGCTGAATTCAAAGAACTAATCTGGTTAACAGAAGCCAAAGATTTGGTCAATCTGAGCAAAACGACATTGAGCCGATGCTACTCTGATGGCCTCCACACAGTCTCAGTGTCTGGTTCATTCCCAACCAGTCCACATGTTTTTGTCTCCCGCCTGTCTTTACAATCAGGATCATTTATTTAAAATGTTTTGCTTAAGTCAAGAGCTTCCTTCAAGCACGCACTCATTTCCATCAGTCACACAGCATCTGCCTCATGTCACTACTGCACTACCACCGACCCAGTAACAGCCACAGATCAAGTCGAATCGAACGCAGTCAGACTATCAGGCTGTGAGGCCACTGTGTGTCTCGTCTGTGCTGAGAAGGAGCAGATTTCTCCTTCATGGGCTTCCTGTTAAATCCAGAACTGAATTCAGAATTCTGCTCCTTACATACAAGTTCTTGTGTTAACAGACCTCTCTGCACTCAATCATATCTGTTATTAATCTCTGTCTCTCTTCCACAGCATGTCTTTATCCTGTCTTCCTTCTCTCACCCCAACCAATCACAGCAGATGGCCCCGCCCCTCCCTGAGCCTGGTTCTGCCGGAGGTTTCTTCCTGTTAAAAGGGAGTTTTTCCTTCCCACTGTCGCCAAAGTGCTTGCTCATAGGGGGTCATATGATTGTTGGGTTTTTCTCGTAGAGTCTACCTTAAAATATAAAGCGCCTTAAGGAGACTGTTGTTGTGATTTGGCGCTGTGTAAATAAAACTGAATTGAGTTAATGATCTTACTGACTCACCTCTTGCAGTGAAATTAAAGTTTATGCCTAAAATACATTTTTATTGCTCCAGAGGAGAGATTAGTGTGAGAAAGACAGAGAGAGAAATGTTTAAACGTTTGCTTGGACTGTACAAGCCAAAGCTAACAATCTCTGCTGTAACAAAAGCAACACTTCCTTTGCATGTGTCGAACATTTACACATGGTTTGCTAAAGGGGAGTGCTTCTTAAATGCATCGGTTTAAAGACAGGTCCTGGTCCTGATGTTTCTAAATAAGGAAACAAAGAAACTATGATTCAACAGCAGGTAGCAGCAGGGAGAACTTCAGGGTCTGATCCAGGAGTGAAAGCTGTGCAGGATGGTAAAGGGACTCGTTTTATATGCTCCAGCACGCTTTTTATGCTTATGTGCTTTTTATTTAATGTTCACATGCCAATGGATGCACTGGAGAGCAATTTGGGGTTAGCATCTTGCCCAATGAAGATTACAGCAGGCAGGGAGCAAACTGTGAACCTCGTGATTAGTAGAGGACCTGCTCTACCTCCTGACCTGCAGCCACCCAGGATGTTAATGGGCCAGTTTGAGCTCTCGTTGGCAGAGTTGGGATCAAATCTAAGGATGCAGAGAAATCACATCAGTAGTATTAGCTGTGTGTCTGAGGTAACACTGCAATACTATCTGTATATTCAGTACCTGGATTCATTTTAAGCTACAGGTGCATTTGTCATCAAACGGAGTGGTTTATAAAACATATCTGCACAGATGTGACCCGTCTGCTGTGTAAAGCAGTTACTGGGTGTTTCATTACACTAAAGTTTCCTTTGGGTAAATGTTTCTGTGCCTATGGTTTCAGGAAGGGTGACACGAGGACAAAAAGAAGATAATCTGCAGTATCTGTCCAAAGTAAGAGTTTTACACCGTACAGCTGTTTAACCTGTTTAACCCAGTATTATGAATTTACATGTAACTCCTTATTTAAGAAGTGAGAATTTCAAAGCTTGACAGCATCATAGATCAGTCCCCTCAGTGTCACAGTCAAAGAATCAGGCTTCCCTTTAATCTCCCATCTGTTTGGTGCCCTCAGCTTCTAATCTCAATTTATTCAAACATCTTGATTTAAATATAATCTGCTAAACTGAAATCAGACTCTTCTGGCATCTGTACATCTTTCTGTACAGACAGAGAATACACCAGTTCATGTTTATGGAGTTTGTAAATGAATTAGGCTTCGGTTCAGTTATAGTTTCAGGTTTCCCAGGACTTTAAATCAATTCACTTCTTTCCCCTGCACGACTCTTCACACAGCCTGTGACTGATGAGTGCATGAGTGCGACAGACAGAGGTAAGTCCTCAACTATCCACCACCTGATGTGGCAGAGTGACAGAGGAGCCATTGATGAATGAGCCTTGTTTGTCTCTTCCCTTCAGAAAATAAGTGAGCAGCTCTCCTTTCCCCTTCACGAAGATGGGCCCTCTCCTCACGAAGCGGAAGCCATACTCCTTCAGGATGTTGTAGCAGTCCTCCACTACCTGAGGGAAACACACAGAGTACAAAAGTCTCATTGCTTTTGTACAGTTGGGGAAACAAAGGGGACACAATTCAAAGCTGCAAATTCAAAACCTCCGCTGGTTATGTTTGGTCAGCGACAGCTGATATGGATATATCAGCAGAGTCACTTCACCACATCCTGACTATCTTCTTACACCTGTGCATCGAGACCTGCTCCAGCTCAGAGTTATTGCAGCCAGCACAGGTATGTGGGCTACCTGGAACACTTAAACCAGACCATCCCCCTCTTTTGCCCAGTAGACCTTATCATGATTCATTTAAGCCTGTGCCACCAGCTTCAGTCACGTGTGCCACCAGCAGCTGGTCATTAGAGTTTCTAACCCAGCATGTCAGAAATATCTTACTGGTTTCAGCTCTGGGAAGGAGAGCAGCTTAGCCTTGCTACAGAAAGGCCTGAATGATGTTCTTGGTCCTCATAAGTATTTGTCCGAGGATTACAAGATCTTATTAGCTCACTTGAAGTTATCAAGTGTGCTAAACAATACATTTGTGACCCAACTCCATATATCAGTGTGCTGAGGGCTCTCGGACAGGAGTACAAGTGAACACACCACCCATAAAGGCAGGGGACTCTCAAGCTTTTGAAGCTTGGGTCTGTCTTGTGGGATGCTAACTGCTGTCAACGGAGTAGCAGAGAGGTAACTCCAATGTGGATCCCATGTAGACGACTACTTACCAAACTAGCTTTGAGTATCAGTAAATGTTTTTTTACATAAGTGTTTTCTATCTAACATTCACACACATTCAGACTCCGATGGATGCATCGTAGAGGAACTTTGGGTTACTATCTTGTCCAAGGGTATAGGGAATGCAGACTGGAGCAGCCAGTTCTTTATTTGTCACATGCATAGTTATACAAGTATAACACACAGTGAAATGTAACCTGACACGCTCCTCGACATGTGCAAAAATGGGGGTGGGGGTGGGGGTGTGGGGGGGGGGGGGTAGAGGAAGAACATTATATATATATATAGAGTATATACATTGGGTGAATGTGCAGTAGTAGCAGCAAGCAGGTGAATTCTGTACATTAATAAGAATAGACATCTGACTATTTTACAGAATAGACAATATAAACATATTTAAAATTAAAGGAATTTGAAATGTACATTGTGCCTGGTTTAGAGTGTCTGGAAGAGAGTCCTGTCTCAGTCAGTTATAGATGATGTGAGAGGGCGGGTGTGTGTGTTTAGGGCCTGGATGGCTTGGGGATAGAAGCTCCTCTTGAGTCTCTCTGTCCTTGCCCGGATGATGTGAACCTTCTACCAGATTGCAGAAGTTGGAACAGTTTATTTCCAGGATGGGACGGGTCCTTCAGTATCTGCTCTAGTCCGGCATCTCCTGGTGTAGGTGTCCTGAAGCGGGGGGAGAGTGATCCTGCAGCAGCGTTCTGCTGTACGGATCACTCTCTGGAGAGCTTTTTGGTCCTTCACACAGCTGTTCCCAAACCACAATGTCATGTTCTGTGTGAGGATGCTCTCCACAGCGCCTGTATAGAAAATCCTGAGGATCTTTGGAGAGACCCTGAACTTCCTCAGTTGTCGTAGGTGATGCAGGCGCTGCCTAGCCTTTTTGGTCTGGACCTGAATGTGGGCAGCCCATGTCAGGTCTGAGGAGATGTGGACACCAAGATACTTGAAGGACTGCACCCTCTCCACTGGAGCTCCATTGATGATAATGGGCTTGTAGTCTCTGTGCTGACTCCTTCTGAAGTCCACCACCAGCTCCTTGGTCTTGCCGACGTTGAGCTGGAGGTGGTTGTCCTGGCACCATGATGCCAGATTCTTCACTTTGTCCATGTAGGCCGCCTCATCGTTGTTGGAGATGGCGCCCAACACCACTGTGTCGTCAGCAAACTTCACAATGGTGTTGGAGCCGTGGGTGGCCACACAGTCTGAAGTGTAGAGGGAGTAGAGCAGTGGCGAGAGGACACATCCCTGTGGTGCTCCTGTGTTGATGGTGATGCTGTTAGAGACGCATCTACCCACCCTCACCACCTGAGTTCTGCCAGTGAGGATGTCCAACACCCATGCACACAGACGGCTGTTGAGTCCCAGATCCCTCAGCTTTGTGAACAGTCTGCAGGGCACTATTGTGTTAAACGCTGAACTGTAATCAACAAACAGCATTCTCACATAGTTACCCTGTTTCTTGTCCACGTGGCTGAGGGTGGTGTGCAGGACATGTGCAATGGCGTCCTCAGTGGATCTGTTGGGTCGGTAGGCGAACTGCAGCAGATCTGTGGTGTCTGGGATGGAGGAGGAGGAGATGTCCTTCAGCAGCCTCTCGAACACCTTCATTACTGCCGAGGTCAGTGCAACTGGCCGGTAATCGTTCAGGGATGAGGGTTTGCTGTTCTTGGGCACAGGGATGATGGTGGATCTTTTGAAGCATGTGGGGACCACAGACTTCGCCAGGGACTCGTTGAAGATGTAAGTGAACACACCTGCTAGCTGGTCAGCACAGCAGCGCAGCAGACGGCCGGTGATGCCGTCTGGCCCCGCCGCTTTCCTTGCGTTCACTCTCCTCAATGCCGCTCGGACGCCATGCTCCGTGTTGCTGGTCACCGGTCTCTCGCTGATGACGTCACTGTCCTCGGTTAGCCGCCTGGCTAACCTCGAAACGGGCGTAAAACTGATTCAGCTCGTTGGTGAATGCAGAGTCGGCGTTGATCGGCACAGTGTCCCTGGCTTTGTAGTCCATAATGGCGCGTAGTCCGTGCCACATACTCCGTGTGTCGCCCTGGTGGAAGCGGGACTCCACACGCTCCCGGTACCGGCATTTGGCATCTCTCACCGCACGCCGCTTTATGGGCCGCTTTATGGGCGCTCATATCGGCAGTGGCGAGACTCGCGTTGTAGGTGGCAGTCCTGGCGTTTACTGCCATGCGGATTGATCTGTCCATCCACGGTTTCTGGTTTGGAAATGTGGTGACTCTCGCAGTGGGGATAATCTCCTCCGCTAGCATATTGACGAAGCATACTACTACTTCCGTAAACTGTTGATGTCGACTGCGCATGCTTTGAACATGTCCCAGTCGACGTCGTTGAGTGCGTCCTGTAGCGTAGCTTCTGTTTGGGCAGACCAATGTTTTACCTCCCTCGTGGTTACTTCTTCCCTCCGTATGTTTTGTTTATACTGGGGAATGAGGAAGATGGCGTTGTGGTCAGACTTCCCAAAAGCTGGGTGTGAGACAGCTTTGTAGCCCTGCTTGTATGGCGTGTAGCAGTGATCCAAAATTCGATCCCCCCTCGTTGGACACGAGACATGCTGGTAAAAGTTCGGCATGACTTGTCTGAGGTTCGCTTTATTAAAGTCTCCTGCTACAATGAGGGCTGCGCCCGGGTCCTTGTTTTGAAGCGAACTCAGCACATCATGTAATTCAGACAAAACCATACCTGTGTCTGCTTGGGGTGGGATGTAGACCACCGTGGCGATGACCGAGGTGAACTCACGGGGCAGATAGAAAGGGCGGCACTTAATGCTCAGGAATTCCAGATATGGCGAGCAGCCGCTGGAAAGAGTGGAAATGCTCCTGGCATCACACCACTTTCTGTTTACCATGAAACACACTATTCCACCTTTGGTTTTGTTCGACTCTGCCATTCTGTCCGCGAATCCGACGGAGAATGAATCCGACGGAGTTACGACCCGGCACGGTGGGGGTCAGCCATGTCTCCGTGAAGCACAGAATGTTGCGGTCCCTCATGTCACGTTGGAAGGTGACTCTTGGTCTTAGGTCATCGAGCTTGTTCTCCAGCGATTGTACGTTGGCCAGTAGGATACTGGGCAGTGGTGTGCGATGCGCCTGCTGTCTCAGTCTGTTCCTAATGCCAACGCGTTTCCCCCGGCGCTTCGTTGTTTTACGCCTCGGATGAGCGGCCCGTCCTTTGTTGTTCTCCGCGTCGCGTAGAATCTCTGGCGGCCAGGATGGGTCGGGTTTAAAAGTGTCCAAGATTAGATGTGTAACCTTGTCACCGATGTTTACAAGTGATCTGCTATCGCATACTATAAAACTAGACAATTTTGGGATGTAAACCAGAGCAAAAAATAAGTAAAAAACAAGAAAAGTGGATAGTCGGAGCGGAGCAGTCAGGAAGGCGTCTGGACGTGGCCGCGCCATCTTGGGGGACCAACCAACCTTCCGATTAGTAGATGACCCGCTCTACCTCCTGAGCAACAGCCACCCCATAACTTTGGGAATACTGCCCCAACCAAGGCTACCTACAGTCTGGATCAAATTGCACTTACATCACTGAAGAGGAAAGTCAGTAGGCACTGTCAAACCAAGAACACAGGTAGTTTATTAGCCACTACCACAAGACCACTTGCTGTGGCCCATCCATCTTCTAAGGCTCGTGTAACACAGAAGAAGAGAGAGTGTTTCGATCCTTATTGTGAGGAGCATTACTTGAGAGGATCCAAGGATTTCTCCAGGCTAGACGTGGCCACTGTGGTGGACTGGATCAGAGATACGAATGTTGGAGATGTGACGGTAAACATGATGCTGACAATTGCATGCTCAAGAAACCCAGCAGCACCTGTGGTGAGCAACGCCTCCTTGCACTACCTGCCTTGCCAAGGCTAAAGAACAAAACCCTAATATTCTTACCATGAATACTGGATCCAGTGTCATCTATGCTGACCATCACTCTCATCATAGATGCAGACCTTTGCAATGCTGGACGACAAGTTGGAGAGAAAATTGTCTGTTCCCATGAAGTTCCTTGCCCTGCCCAGACAGACTGTGGCCCAATAAAACATCGCGACAGTAAGTCCTACAGCTGAATGGAGGATATCAATGGATATGTTCACCAAAGCAAAGCCAAAGGTGAGGCATTAAATATCGAATTCATTCACAGCACAACAACTAGCCCTAGCTAAACAATCCTGCCCAGTGGAAACAACTGAAAAGAACCACCCCCACCTACGACTTCCCCTTAGGATGAGACCTATGATTGGATCAGATCACCCTCACCTTATTATTCGTGTTTGGCCAGTGATCTGTGGCCTGGAGGGCCAGAAGCAGTCTGCACCAAGCTGGGTTTGGCACTGCAGCAACCCACAGTAGTCTGCAACAGCAAGCTGATAGATGGTTACATTCGGCCTTACTCACACAGACAACATAGCTTTACAAAAACGTGGAAAGGCTGTGGCAGCTTGACATCCTCCCTTTCAGAAATATGCCACCTCAGCTGAAAGCACCTCAAGAAGCTGTCGTGGATCAATAGCCAATGAGCTGTGATTATGGAAGGACTCCAGAAGGTCACAGACGTACAACCAGGAGCTCCACAAACTGGAGAAATCTGTGGTGAAGTTGACTCAAGAGGAGGGGGAATGGTTTGACTGGATTCTGGTACGTTCCACACCATCATGTGCACCACAACAGCTGTGGCTGTAGCTTACACAAGGACCACAGATTGCCACAACTGACACTTTCCTGATGGCCAGATCCCAAGTAGCTCCTCAGAAGAAATTGTTCATGCTTCGTTTGGAGCTCAGAGCTGTTCAGACTACTCTGCAAACTGAGCTTGCTCTACCGCTGCAAAACACCATGGACTGACTCCACTACTGCGCTGGGTTAGTTGCGGTCCTGAGTTGAGACCTGTTAAAAGGTCTTCCATCTGTGCTGAAATCCAGGAGCTCACCAGTTCTCCCCAGTGGAAATATATCATACCAGAGGAAAACCTGGATAACGGCATCACAAGGGGGAAGCAGCTTTATGATCTTTCACCAGCCTGCTGCTGGGCTCACGGTCCCCATTTTATTACCTCAGAGCACTGGCCCTCCCAGCCAACACACCTGTCCTCGCTGCAATGGCTGATCTGCTCACAGAGAGACTCCACATCCACAAACCTGTATTCTGTCCAACTGGAGTTGACTGCTGAACGTGAGAGCCTCGGAGGGATAATCTTTAAGTGCCTAATCATCAGATCTGCACACCTTGATTTGCTGTTGACTCTGTGCTCAGAGGCTTTCCTCCTGGCCTTGTGTCTCCTGTCGAGAACACCATTCAATGTATATTCAAATCATAGATTTCTGAGGCAGGTCTCGAGAGTTGCAGGAGGCTTTCTCCACCATATAGCCCATTCTTCAGGTGCATCTTGTAAATCAGAAGATTACCTTCCATACTAAACCACCACACACATTTCTGATGAACCTGTGAGAGGAAATAAGGTAAGTCTGCACTCCAATCATCCTGAGGATCACATTGTTCCTGAGTAAGTCCCCCGCAGGGCACTCAGTGCGGTATAAGGGATCCTTAATGTGAAACCTCTTGGCTGCGCATCATTGGATACTGCTGATCCATTACATCAACCCTCCTGCTCGTGGGGCAGCAGGACGCCTCACTGCTGCAGGTGGTTTCTGGACACTTCATCACCAGTGGAAGATTGAAGCATCCAGGCCAAACAGAAGTCTCAACACACGACCGTGCCAAAGGCCAAGCTGTCATAATTGTGCCCCCTCAGTTGCCCAGGCTCATGTCGCTGGTGGAAGAATCAGAAAGATGTTTCCTGGGAAGAACGGCATAGTGCTAGATCACATTTGTATACAACCAGAGGCTGAGCTGGTTACTCTGAAGTCTTCCTCATAGCACAACAGATACTTTTTGCTGTGATCTTAATACTGCTTAAAAGAAACTTTTCACTATTTATCGTATCTCCTCTCTACAACAATCTCTTTGGAGGTTATTTAAATAACATAAAGCAGACGTCTGAAGTGAAGCAGTACCTGGATGTTGCCCATCACACCTGTGGACTCCATGCGGCTCGCCACGTTTACAGTGTTGCCCCAGATGTCAAAGTGGGGTTTGCGAGCACCGATCACTCCAGCTAGCACCCCTCCCTTATTTAGACCTAAAAGAGAGTGTTGAAATATGCAACGTGTTGACTTTCATTTTAATTCACTTCAGTCTGTTTATTTAGCGCCAAATCACAAGAAAAGTTGCCTCAAAGCACTTTTATGTACGGTAAACACTCGACAATAATAACAAGAAAACCCCAATCAGACAACCTCGTATTACCAAACATGTGGTGACGACTGGAAGAAGAAACTCCCTTTTAAAACCCTCCAGTAGAACGTGGCTCAGGGATGAAGGCAGCAGGACAAAGACACACCAAACACAGACTGTATTATGCCCCCAGCAGCCACGGGCAGCATAACTAAGGGAGGGCCAAGAATAAGCTTTATCAAAAAGGAAAGTTTTGAGCTTACATTTTAAAGTATAGAGGCTATATGTCTCCCATATCCAAACTGGAAGCTGGTTCCCCAGAAGAGTGACTACAAAATTCCAGTAATAAGCCAAGGTAACGCCATCCAGAGGAAGATTTTTATGGCTTACTACCATAACCTCAGTTTTATCTGAATAAGAAGCAGAGATGGTTGGATCTTTTCATGAAGTTGTTACTAGTTAAGGTTAAAGGCTCAGTTCAGTCAGAGCTCTGGCTACAATGCTTTAAAGAAAAACCAGGTGGTTCTCATTTTCTTCAATCACTGAGATGTCCTACATTTAGGGAGCTCTTTTTTTTTCATAGAACAACAGACTATTTTTCCAGCCTAAATGAAGATCTTCAAAATAAGTAAATTGCCATTTCTTCTCCACCTTATGGGTTATCTGCCTCAAGAATCGCATTTGTGAGTTATACCGGGAATTACGCACCAGTTTGAGGCTTTCTTTTCACAGGAGCCACAGGAGCCAGGGTCATGTGCAGTGAGGATGTAACACTATTAACAAGAAAATGGGACTCTGTGGAAGTAGAGTTTAGGTCCTGTAGCTGCTCTGCACTGTGTTGACACATGGCATTGAATAAGATAACAGTGGAGGAATTATAACCTTATATAATAATTCATTATTATCAGGATGTCCTAAAAACTCCCTGAAAAGCCTTCAGCTAATCCAAAATGCTGCAGCAAGAGTACTGACAGGGACTAGAAAGAGAGAGCAGATTTCTCCTGTTTTGGCTTCCTGTTAAATCCAGAATTGAATTCAAAATCCTGCTCCTCACATACAAGGTCTTAAATAATCAGGCCCCATCTTATCTTAATGACCTTGTAGTACCATATCACCCTATTAGAGCACTTCGCTCCCACTCTGCAGGCCTACTTGTTGTTCCTAGAGTATTTAAAAGTAGAATGGGAGGCAGAGCCTTCAGTTTTCAGGCCCCTCTTCTGTGGAACCAGCTTCCAGTTTGGATTCAGGAGACAGACACTATCTCTACTTTCAAGATTAGGCTTAAAACTTTCCTTTTTGCTAAAGCATATAGTTAGGGCTGGACCAGGTGACCCTGAATCCTCCCTTAGTGATGCTGCATTTTGTTACAATTTTACAACATGATATAAATGTAGTTTTTGATCTAATGTTTTCGAGGCTGCTTATTGACTCTTTCATTGACTGTTACATGACACTTGAGACTCTATAAGACAGTAAAGCCTGCACGAGTAAGAACGTCCTCTCCACCACAACCTCAGCCTTGCTGACATGTTGGTCACTGTCTTACGTTTCTAACAGACCGGTCAGGGCATAGTGTGTTAAAGTTATACTCAAAGTTATATTTTAAAGTTAATTCAAGTGTCACAATCTAAAGCAAAGATCTCATTTTAGTTCAAGATGATTCCAACTCAAATATCAAACCCAAGTTTGTCTGCGACGCAGAGTAACAGAGGAATGTTCTGGTCTGGATGCTCCCTGATAATTCACTGGAGAACATTTACATAAAAATAAAAGGTCAAAGGTCATCCATGTGGGATTGGTGGCTGTGATTTCTCCTTTTTTGCCAACATTCAGTTCATGTTTTAGACGTTATTCCTTCTGAAATCCATGTTGTAATGTTTCTAATAGTCTTCGTTTTAACAAAAAAAGAAATACATTGGAGATGCTAATTACTCATTTAAAGCTACGGTAATGCTAAGTGAATGAATACTATACAGCATGAATACAACATGTACAAAGATGAAGTCTGCAAGTTCAGCTTTGCTCCTGACGTCAACTATTTGTTGGGATTTGTTCTGACATGGTTTGAATCCACTGAAGAGAGATAAAATATCTGTGACAGACCTGCACAGTAACACACACCTAACATGCAACCGTCTTAAGATGAGGACGTACCGATGCGCAGCATGAAATTGTTGAATGATTGGTAGTTGATGTTCATAAGTGTAACCTTCATGGCCAGCGCAAAGTCTGCGAGGTCTGCCAGGTGCTGCCAGCGCTCGGAGTCCGACAGCTCTTCCTTCTGTCAGACAAAAAGCAAACAGGATTTTTACTTGGTTAAATGTTTCACTTACAAACTGCTCTTTACTGTATTATAAATCTGCATTATTGATTTGGGTTCTTCTGTGTAAAAACAACCAAGCAGATTGCAGGATAACTGGGAGTGAGCGTCTTTTTTCCTGGTGACGAACTGTGAACCACCAAGCAGTTCAGTCACGTGTGTCCACTTTCTTAGGCTATTAAATTCAGATGTTAATTTTTCTCTGTTGTGCATGCCTGCTTGTATTTATAATGATATTCATTAACAGTAATGCTTGTATAAGCCTCTCACCTCAGCATTAAACTATCACTAACTCGTTCTGTAAGCGCCTTACTCTCACCTAAACTCGCCTGACTCAAAAATAAAACCGTTGAACCTTAAAACGAGGCTTTCAACGGGAAAATAAAAGGTCACATCTCTGTGTGGGATTGGTCAAATCACCTTATAATGTGACCTGATTTGACCAGCCAAATGGCCTAAACTAAAGCATTGAATCCTAAAACAAGGATTTCAACGGGTGCAAAAAAAATGGTGTTCTTATGTTTATTGTGTCCAACTCCAGGCCTCGAGGGCCGGTGTCCTGCAGGGTTTAGACGTATCCTTGATCCAACACAGCTGATCTAAATGGCTAAACGACCTCCTCAACATGTCCTGAAGTTCTTCAGAGGCCTGGTAATGAACTCATCATGTGACTCAGGTGTGCTGACCCAGGGTGATATCTACACCTGCAGGACACCGGCCCTCGAGGCCTGGAGTTGGACACCCCTGATGTAAATACTGACTCGCTACTCTACATATATGTAGAAAGCCTTAGCTCATTTAAACTTTGTAGCTCCGGTGGTAGAGCAGGTCACCTACTTATCAGAAGGATGATGGTTTGATGCCAATCTGCTCCAGTCTGCATGACTAATATCCTTGGAAAAGCTACTGAGCCCAGTTTGGAGTGTGAATGAGTGTGAATGAGGCAAGTTGTGTAAAGTGCTGTGTTGATCAGTTGCAGTAGAAGCGCAACAGAAGAACGGATCAGTTTACGATTATGTTTACATCCCTGGACGTCTCCACTGCAAACACCAACCTCTGGTGAAGCTGACGTCGATTTTTCTCTCAAGATGACCAAACTGTTGATCTGATAAATTATTGCCAAAAGTCAGAATGTCGACACTGACTGTGGCTGTAGCTCAGGAGGTACAGGAAGGTTGGTGGTTCGATCCCTGGCTCCTCCAGTCTGCATGTCAAGTATCCTTAGGCAAGATAGTAACCCAGAGTTTCTCCGATACATCCATCGGAGTGTGACTGTGTGTGAATGTAGTTAGATAAGCATAAAGAAAGTGCTTTTGTGGGTGAATGTGGCGAGTTGTGTAGAGCGCTTTGAGTACTCGGGAGAGTAGAAGAGCGCTATAGAAGAATCAGTCCTTTTACCGTTACTAAGTCCCACTAGTTTGTGCCTCGGGACAGCCATGTGGTCTGTGACAGCATGCGACTGTGTTCTGCAAAGATTAGACTGGAAAACACAGCAGCACACAAACGCAGTCTGTGCTCTAACGCGACTGTGTCGACCAAAGCTTGTTTATCCAAAGTGAAAATACAATAAAGCATCGAAAGCCTCGATATCAAACCCGAGGGACTTAATAATGTTGTCACCACAATAAGGCACATCAAACATATCATCTATTAGCACTCAACACATCATTTAACTCTCCATTATGCTCAGTGCACGGTCAGCAATCTTCCATTATTATAGCCTTAATTAGAACATAGGTTACATTTGTCTTATTCAGCTTTTATGTTTAAGTGTAATCCTTGTCGAGTGAGGTGGTTTCTTCCTTAATTGTTCAATTTAAATATTTCTTTACATTCATAGCTTTAAATGAGTAAATCAGATAGATTGTCATTACATTTGTTGTCAAACGAACTTAGAATCTGCAACATTTCACTGATTGTTTATTAAGACTTCAGAAAAATCAATGTTACCATGGAAATAACTGAGTTACAGGCTCAGCTGTGTCCTCTGCACTACAGTAAACTGTACCTGGATCCAGATCATCTTAGTCAAATGAATATTTCCACAGAGAGAGTTGCACCAAACCTGCAGCAGGTCTAAATCTATTCACACTAACACGTTGGCTCTGTCAGCCATGACACACACTGAAGCTGAAGAAGTCATGTGACCATACTGACCTTGATGGAGTTGTAGCCGTTGCTGACGTCCGGGGTGACACCTGACGCTGCCATGTATGTGCTGCCAATAGTCTTGATTTTTGTAATGCAGCGAAACTGCGGCTCATCCAGCAGCTGACATGAAGACAAGCGGGAGGTTGTGTTTACATATACTGACAATGGAAGCACAGACAAACATGCTGCAACCGTTTTTAAAAAGCACTGCACCCTGGCCATCTGAGCAACTTACATTTCAACTTCATCTCACCACCAAACGGACACATCGAGGTGTTTGTAACTGTTGACAATATTACTATACCGTCAGGAGTTTTGTTTTTGTGTCTTTTTCATCCACGACTCTTTCTAGTGCACGAAGCTGGAGTCACTGCAGAACGTCAGCTCACAGATATCTGAGATTTCTGATTTCAGTGTCTGCTTTCTCTGCTCATTTATACACATTGATTTGTTTAATGTCACGTCATGTAAACCAATTTGGCTTGGTTAAAGTTGGAGGTCATCTCCAAGCCACTTTCTAACCCACCTCCACCACAACCCCACCTGTATTAGTTATGCTGCAATATGTGTAGGCTGCTGGGGGATTCCCATGATGCACTGGGTGTTAACAGACCTCTCTGCACTGAATCATATCTGTTATTAATCTCTGTCTCTCTTCCACAGCATGTCTTTATCCTGTCTTCCTTCTCTCACCCCAACCAATCACAGCAGATGGCCCCGCCCCTCCCTGAGCCTGGTTCTGCCGGAGGTTTCTTCCTGTTAAAAGGGAGTTTTTCCTTCCCACTGTCGCCAAAGTGCTGCTCATAGGGGGTCATATGATTGTTGTGATTTGGTGCTGTGTAAATAACACTGAATTAAAATAAAATGGAATTATTGCTGCATCCGACTTAATCTTTGCTCTATATGAGCTCTAGAGACCGGCCCACCAGGTATTATAGGAAAAGCCATAAAGAATGAAAATGCTGTTGTGACAGTGATGTACAGTCTTGTTGGTATATGTATGATTTCTATACATTTTACACATTTTAAAGATAAAAACTTTGGTTGTAAGATTCAGATAATTATTTAATAAAAGCGAAACATTTTAAATGAGAATAAGAAAGAAAAGTATTTCTTTGTGCCCCCCTCTCCCTGTTAATGCCCTACCTGCCCCCCTGGCAACACTTAGCTAGACCCGCCCCTGCACAGTTACCAGCTGTCAGCTACTTAGAAAAGGATCCTGGTGTTATTTGTCTCTCAGAAACAGTTCATAACATCAACTCATCCATGTCACCTAAAAGGTAAACCTGTTTCTCCATCACCTGTTCAGCTCTGATGATTCAGTAAGGACATCTCCTGGTTTCATCTTCATGTTTCCCTCTCACCACATATCCAAACCATCATGACCAGCAGCTTTACAGCTGTGGCTCCAGCAAACATCAGCTGATACTAGAAAGTAATATTAAATCAATTCTAACAACAGCTGATCAAACGTGCTGCTGTTGTTTAGCGCGACATCAGCTGGTTTCCTCTTTCTGGCGCAAAGTGACTGATTTTTTGTCCCAGTCCAGCCCTGGACACGACACGCAGTGAATTAATCTGACAGAGTGCATTAAAAAATAAATGGCCAGCGGTGCACATCACAAATTGCAACACAACTAATGTGTCGCATAGACACATTAGTTGTGCCGCTTCTTAAAGACGGTATCTTAGCTAACAACTACCAGATTCAACTTGTAATTGGCTAAAAATAACTTCGCCTAGCGGTGAGAGGGACGTTGTTAGCTGGCAGTTTTTTCAAGCGATGTTGAAATTTCCACATTCAGACACTTCAAAGCTTCAGCAGCTGTCGGCGCAGCATCAGCACCACGGAAACACACGGATACATCCGAAGACTCGAGACAGAATTCACAAAGTGTTTTCAGGACTTTCAGGTGTTTGGACCAAAGTTTTCTTTTCTGATCAAACCAGAAGCTTTAATGAGCAGCTGGATTTGTCTCACATTAACTGACACAGAGGACATCGAAATGCAGCTGATTGAACTGAACAGCTCGACTCTGTGGGGTCAAAGTTTGCAGCTGGAATCCACAGCTGTGCGTGTTCATGCAGCTGCATGTTCACCTGCTGGACGTCACTACCTGACAGGTTTAACTGTCTTCAGAACATTGCAGAGGCCTTATTGACAGTGTTTGGCTCCACATGTCTGTGTGAGCAGATTTTCTCTCACATGAGTCCTCAGGTCTGAACGCTGGACACTCGGAGACCAGAGATCACATGAACATGTGTGTCTCTGTATTAACAAACATATTGGCTCAGTTTATTTTTCTCATCAGTGTTGTGAGGAGACCATAAACAGCATTTGTATTTTCTGTTGTTCAGTTCATTTGCTGTTATGGAGAAAAAGTCTTTTTTGTTTCATAATAGCTGATAACTATTCACTGACAGCTGCCAACATCTGTGAACAAATATAATCTATAAAGTTGATCTATATAGTGAGTAACTGTTCATATAGAGCGTTATTACATTTATTGCTAATGCAGTCATATGGCACACTGACCTCTGAGGAAATGTTAGATGCACTCATCATCAGAAAGGTTGCCCCTGCTTGCATGCATGCATTACAAATGTTACAGCACATATATATCATAGTTAAAATCTGTAATATGTTTTGTGACGACCCCAATGAAAGCCAGAAGCTCCACATGTGGCTTTAACCTCTTCCATAATAGTACAGTGATGGATAAGGTCAATAAGTAGTATTTTCAACTATGTGTCATGAAATAATCTGAGATTAAAGTCCCAGAGCAGTAGAGACAGACCTGACCTGATTTCTTGAAGAAATCAAACCTGATGACACTGAGGAAAAAAGGTTCTTACGCTGTCAAAGTCTGAGATGATCTCGTTGAGGAAGCGTAAGCATTCGATGCCTCCATTATTGATGCTCTCCTCTGTGTAGAAGTCAGAGAAGTTGGGGATCGAAGCAAACATGACTCCGATCTCGTCATATGACTGGCTGTACAGCTCCTGGAACAGAGTGGATCATCAGTGTGGACAGACTCCTGACAGTCGCAGTGAGTTAAGGATGTGATGTGCTATCAGCGAGCCTCTTACCTCGTCCCTCTTCTTGGATCCTAGGAAGTGTCGAGCCACATGTTCAGGCAGCATGTTGGTCACCAGTGCTTCGTTCCAGCGCCGCATCTCGTACACCTTCTCCTTTTGCTCATGAACCTCAATCTTCCAGAGGAAAAGGGTACGGGCGAGCTTCTCCACCTTCAGGTGCCAACAGGTTCTCATGTTAGCCAACTGCGAGCAATGAAGTGCTAAAATGTTGCACATTAGCAAACTGCAGGGAAAACTGACGTGAAGTCATAACGCTGTAATATAAAACTATTGTGCCTAAAGATATATTACTGACATGCATTCAAATAAAAGAAGCAGCCAGCGCTTTGTGGTCCTGTGTCACATTCACAACCAGACTACGAAACAGGAGAAGACATCCTGTCTAAATCTTGTAGCAAAGACGATGGGAGCTAACTGACTATCGACCAGTCGCCGACGCATCAACATGTGATGACGAGACTAGCCTTGTGCCACCTAAGAGCTTAGATCTAATTCGTAGATTTTTCTAGTGCATTTAACATGATCCAGCCATCAGTGTGAGAGATGTCATGCCACCCCATGTGACCTAGGCCATATGTTCTTTCTGTGCCCAAGACTCCACGGCTTCTGGAGTCAGTATTCAGTTATTCTTTCCAAGGCTCTTGGGACCCAAATCTGCATGGACCCTTTTCTAGCTGTTTTTGGGCTTCCAGTCAATACTGGTCTAACCGACCCTACACACTTCAAAATATTAGCCTTTACATCACTTTTGGCTAGACGCTGCATCTTACTCCTTTGGAAATCTTCAAAGCCACCTTCAGTTTCTTTTTGGTTTAGAGATGTGATGTCATTTCTTAAATTGCAAAAGATAGGCCTTGTGGCGAAGGGCAAATACAGAGAATTTTATCGTATCTGGGGTCCCTTCATAAACTATTGCAAGTCATTAAACGCTCTACTAGCTGATTAATATCATATCTCCCCCCCCCCCCCTTTTTTTTCCTTTTGTGTTTGTTTTGGGTTTCTTCTAAGGTTTTGTTTTGTTTGTTTTTTCAATTTTATTTAAGCGTGTGTGTGTGTGCCTGTGTGTGTATTATCGTATCTGTTCATGTAAGAAAAACTAAAAAATATGTGAGGGGAACAGATTGTATTGTCATTGTAAACTAATGTACACTTGTCTCTCAATAAAAATATGAAAAAACCCCCAAAAAAACCATGATCCAGCCACTGCTTTGGTGTGAGAATCTACCAGAAGTATCAGTAAAGACATCCAGCAGCTCACCGACTACCTGACAGACAGGCCACAGACTGGGTGGAGCTCTGCCTGATTTGGTAATGTGAGTGCCAGAAGGTCCTGAGTCGCCTTGGTTCCCGTTCGTCTTGTATAAGTCAGTATATCCATTATTATTTTTGTGATTATGTTTAATTTTATTTGTATTAATACTTCATCATTTCAACTGCTGTCAAAAGTATTAACAAACAAAGTAGTTACGATGTTCTCTCATTTGTTATCATCATGACTCCTGGCGACCCACAGACCCACACGCAGCAGGTTTTTCAACTCTCATGCAAACACCAGATGAGCTATGTCAGACCTGACTTTCCCTCTGGGATCAACAAAGTTCTTACTCTTAGACACTGCTGGTTTTAGGGATAAAACATCATTTAAAAAGTATCAGTTGTGCATTATGTCCAATTACCATAAAATGATCATCAATAACATTTATGGGCTTGGAGCTGAAGTATTTACCAGTAAACATGACAAAGAACTACAGATACTACAGCTCAGTACTACACAATACAATACTACATAAAGCATTTCCTTTACTTTAGTGAAGACAATAGACAAGCTTAACTTACATGTCTGGAGAAGTAATAGAAGCTAACCATCATAATGAAGATCATAACTGTCATTGCGAATTTAGATGGGACCAGGAATGACCTGCCAAAAACACAACAGGGAAACAACAGTCTGAACATTTCTTCTGTGTATTTTCCACAAGAACATGTTGTTCCAAGACCTGCAGACACACTGGAGCTGCAGACAAACGTTCCTATGTTACCCTAGCACCAGTACAAGGAAGGTAACATCCACGCTCACTGCTGGAGCCCTGCTGTCACAGGGACGGGGGCTTGGTAACAGGCACATGTCAGAATAAGAGCCTGAACCCATCAATGGCAGAGCACGCTGTTTATACTGGAACAGCTGACATTTATATACATGCTGCAAATTTCTCAAACACCAGTTGGAGACAAAGTGGAATTATCTTCTTCATGAAACACACTGACATGAAACTGAGACTTGAATACACACGCACACACACAGATCATACTGGGTGTTTTCACCTGTAGTCGTGGAAACGGGCCGTGTCATAGCGGTCAAAGATGTCCTTCCAGCTGTAGATGTTAACGACGCCCGTGGCCACTGTGATGAGCAGCATCAGGGTAAGCTTAACCATGTGACTGACCTGAACCAGCATCGTGGTGGCCATCAGAGCCAGCACAGCAACGTAGCTGTAATATTTGGGATTGTTCAGGCAACCTTCAAGGCTGGACACGGCGGACAGCGAGGAGGCGGGGGCCACCGTGGTGGAGTCGGAGTCTGGGACCTGAGGCAGACAACTCAGCTACACAGCAGAGAGGCACAAAGCCATCAGCTTCACCAACATCTGTCCCCCCACAATAAGCTCCAGAGTTTTTATGTTTTATTGGCTCGAGTTTTAACATAATTCACCTGCTTACTGAAAAAAAGGTGCATTTAGCCTACATGTTACAAACAAACGAGGAGCTCACCATGTCCATTATGTCAGCCATGGTGAGGATGAAAATGGCAGTCATGGCCCAGGTGTTGCGAGCCCAACGTGTGTGGTCAATCCAGGTGGAGAAAGACACCAGCTTCTTGGCAAAGACCTGACATGAAATCCATCCATTTAGTAACGAAAGGTTTTATTCATGAACAGTCAGATTGTCACTGCGGCTGAGAAAAACAACATCATTTGTGATTGTTGTTTCTTTTGCTCACAGATGGTGTGAAAGGTTAAAACTTCTTACGTGTCAAACATTTAGGCTTTACATGGCTGAGGTACACAGACCTGCAGTCTGCACAACTCTGATCGGAGATAACGCTACAGTGTTAAAATTCACATTGCTACACAGTAACAACATAGTGTGCATTGTATACTACATGAAAGTGTACTCGGGGACGTCGCTGAATTGACTATCTGACAAAAGCAACAACAACAGTAACAACTGCATGGATGGGACTTACAGACGCTTTTAGGTGTCTCTTTCACAACAGCAGAGCTGTGAGCCCGGGCATCATTAATCCTCTCACGTGTGTTTATCTTTCTTGAGTAAAGATGACCACAGATTTAGCCTCTTTAAACGGACACTGCAGGCCGAGGACGTTGTTATATTGGATGCAGCACTGATAAGTCCTGCAGAGCTACATGCAGTGTTTACAGTGACCTTGCAGTTCTCGGTCCATGTAATTAGTGTGCGCTGCAGCCCTGAGCTGAGCGGAGGCGTGACATCAGCTGTCAATATTCACCCGCCTGCAAAATATCAATACATCTAAATTTCCATGAAGAGGGAGGATCAAAAGTACTCTATGCTGAACACACGGCTTTTTTCCATGACTTCAGAAGATCACATATTTATTCAGTACATGGCAGACTTAACCTTTAACCCCGGTCTTAAGTATTAAACTTACTTACCTGAATTATATGTCAAAATTGAATTAAGACAGTTTTGTAAACATTTTTCCTTTTTCTGTTAGTTGCATATTAACTGATTGTTAATTAGATTTTTGATATCAATAAACAAACATAATCTTTGTAACGTAACATCACTGCACCCACTATCATCTCAATTTAAAAAGCAAAAAAAAAGGAATAATTTTCAAGGTTGGTCTTAATTTAGTCATTTCATATCTATAGTTTCAGCTCCTCTGAACTCAATATAATCTCTCTCTGCCCATTTCTCTATTTGTGACTCTACAGGAGATGCATGTAAGTGATACGATCACAGAGGTGTTTGAGAGTAGCAGTGATACTGATTCGTGAAATGAACGATACGGGAGGAAAACAGTTTTAAATCTGTGTAATGTGTCTCTCCTCAACTTATTTGTGTAGTAGGTGTTTTTGTCTGTGAAAAACTGTGTGATGATACACTGTCTATGTGGGAAAAGCCCAAAACCTCCAAAACAAACTTTTAGAATTGTAGGTCTGAGTTTAAAACATTTGAAGAGCCGATACATGATTTGCACATTTAGTGCGCTATGGAAACTTGTTTCTGTCTCATTTCAACGGCCAATTAGAATCACCAATTAGCTTATCATCCAATATCTTTGGACAATGGGAAACTTGAATTTTAACTCACGTGATCATCTTTTCCTAAACCTAACAAAGTACTTTTAGGACCTAAACTTAACCAGAGCGAGCTAAACGAAACGATACAGTAGTTACAACTTTATGGAACCTAGACAAATAACTGATACATTGTCATACCGTGTTATTAATTAAGAATCAGTAGTAACATTTTGCTAACATGATTTCCAACATTAGCATAGCCCCAAAACTGTGACAATATGTGGACGACTCTATGTGAGAGAAAATGCCACTGGTGGTTTCCAGAGGAGAAGGTAACGACCCAGAAATCGATGAGAGGTTACATATATCCAAACGATCCCAACACCAGCGTGTATTTAATCGATTCTGTATCTGAACAAGGTTGTAAAAGAAAAGAAAATGCTCCTGATCACATTGTAAATGAAGTCTAAGATTGTGTTATAACTCACTCTGGGGAAGATGGCAGCCAGAGAACAAATGGTCAGGATGAGCAGTAAGACCTCCCCCACTGCGAAGGTGATGTAGTTTGCAATCAGCCTGTTCCAGAACAAATGAACGTAGTGGAGAGTAATTAGTGAGTTATTATTATTACAGTTATTACTTCCGGTTTACACTGCCAAAGTGTGTAGGCTTATTTTTGCTTTCATTTTCTTTTGTTCTTAGGAGAGTAGGTGATATAAACCATCCTGCCCAGAATTAGTAAAACAGACCTGTGAACTCACCAGGGGTCTATGAGCGCCTCCATCACTGCAGTGAAGAGCAGAACCACGCAGGAGCAGCAGAAGGCAGCGCCGCTCTGTTTCTCCTTCTCCACAGAGAAACGTGTTTCCAGCTCTGGATCCACAAACCTGAGGGACAGCTTGTTGGTGTGTTTCCCCTTCAGACTGAGGAACAACAAGCGTAGTGACAGTGAATGCAGCACACTGCTGGTTACATTATTAACCATTTTATGGAAGTGAAGCGATTGAAGTGAATGGTCTGTCCTGGGCAGGCGCGGCGGAGGTGGAGCTTCCATGATTGGTCACGCCAGAATGTGGTTGCCTTAGTGAGATACCTCGCTTGGTTTTCAGAGAACCAGGGTCACGCCAGTAACCAAACAATACCAATGACAACATGGACTGATTAAGTCTTATTTATGGTATTTTAAGACAGGTACGTTTGTTTAGAGTAAGAGTCGGAGTTTGCCAACGAACACTATAACATATTATACCACGAGCAAGGAAAGGAAATCTCTGCTGCTACTTGAACTTCAATCAGAGGTTTGGTTTGATCACTGGCTCCGCTTTTCCCACATGTGTATACAAGATTGGAAGGTTAAAGATTATTAAATATACTGCTCAAAAATTAAAATACCACTTCAAAAACACATAATGGAATTTAACTGAAACTCAACTGATGGTCAAAGCTCACACCGTATCTCACAGTGGGAAACACTCTGATGTGACCAATCATGGAAGCTCCACTACAACATCTGTCCAAACCAGACAACAGCTTCAAGGACGTGGTGTTCCTCAACCCCCTTATAACAGCCAATGACCCCACACCAGGCTTGTTTTCTTTCCTGTGAAGATCATAAGAGCTTACTTAACTTTGTACTGATGCAGCCGTTAATGTAGTCCAGGATGATGGGTTTTCCTGGTTTTCACGAATATCTTTTACACTAGAGTACACTTTTATGCCAAGGAAATTTATTCTTCCAAGAGCAGTTGTTGCAATACTGCTACCTGCGTGTTATAAAACTAGCTTGTTTCATATTTGTGGCTATTGCTAGATGTCAAAGCTAAGCTTTAGTAATTAATCAGAATCACAATAACTTAAGTGGCACAATGGTTAGCACTGTTGCCTCACAGCAAGAAGGTCCTGAGTTCAGTTCCACCATCAGGTTGCGGTCTTTCTGTGTGGAGCATGTTCTCGTCATGTTTGCGTGGGTTCTCCCACAGACATGCAGTTAGTGGGCTTGGGTTTTATTGGTAACTCTGATTTGCCCATAGGTGTGAATATGAATGGTTGTCTCTGTGTGTTAGCCCTGCGACAGACTGGCAACCCGTCCAGGGTGTACCCCGCCTCTCGCTCTAAGACAGCTGGGATAGCCTATGGCAGATGTCACTCTGGCTCCACAGTGCCAGGCAGCGACTAGTGGAGCAACGGATCAAAAGTCTCACGGTTTGGATCGGATCACGGTTTTAAGTCACGGATCGGATCAATTTTCGGATCAGCAAAAACAGAAAAAAGGACAAAATGTTAACATTGACTTATTTAAGTATCTTTTGCCTGTTAAAAACATTAAACTCAAGATTCACTCCACACAGTTATATAAAAACTAATTACGGTGCAATATAGGGCAGTACAGGGCTTTGAGTCTACCACTCGGCTGTGATATAATGAGCTGTCATTTGTAGTTGGGCAACAGAAGATGTCTGGATCAGTTCAGCCGTAAATTTAAACTTCCTGCTCATACATGCTTGGAACGATCTTGAAGTGGACGCGCAACGAGACATCATAGCGTGGCTCAATCATGTTCATCATAGTTTAAACCTTGTTTTGCACACAGAATACGGCCTCCCGTCTGCAGCTAAACACCCCAACAGCTTCTGTAATAGCTTTAGCCCGGTCGGGTTGGGCAGCAAAGGGCTGCTTAAATGCCTCTGCTCCTCCACTTGGACCGCTAGCGCTGCCCATAAGTATCGCTTGACTGACCCACCACGCACCATACACATACTTTTTTTCTTCTTTTTTGAATCTTCGGATCACGTGCTGCCGAACCGTGGAGTGGGATCGGTTCGGATTACCGATCAACTGTGATCCGTTGCAGTGACAGCCCAGAAGGGAATGTCAGGACTTCAGGTATCTCAGACATCGGTCCTGCTGATGGGTTGATCATTTTCTGCCGCCCTATCCAAGAGTAACTGCCGATATCTTGGAATGTCCTACGTGGCTGGAGATTCCGCAAAAGTTCTGGCAATGGGATGTATCGATGTGTCATCTGGATGAGTTGGACTACCTGTGACCTCTATAGGGTACAGGTATCGCCTCATGCCACCAATACTGACACTGACCTTGCCAAATGCAAAACTAATGAGGAAAAAGTAATGAGGAAGGAAAAAAATGTCACCAAAAGACTATGGCCTAAAGTAGACTGAACCCAGGACCACGACAACCTAACCATAACCTTTTATTTTCCACAAAGAGTGGAAGATACATGACAAAGATGTCATGTGTGATATTTATGAAAACAGCAAAAAGCTGTAAATGGTATTGTCGGCGTGGAGACATTTAAAAGTACCAACAGTCAACTTGTCAACCCCTCACTCCGTGATAACTAGGGATGGGTATCGTTTAGGTTTTATCCGATACCAAACCGGTACTTTTGAAACGGTGCCGGTGCTTAAACGGTGCTCGAACCGGTGCTTAAAGAATGGAGAACACAAGCTTTGTCCAAAAACCTCTCATGTTTAGCTGTTTTTTTGTAAAAAGATAACAATGTTAGCCTTTTCTGCAGCTATGGGGCATACAGTGGGGCAAAAAAGTATTTAGTCAGCCACCGATTGTGCAAGTTCCCCCACTTAAAATGATGACAGAGGTCAGTAATTTGCACCAGAGGTACACTTCAACTGTGAGAGACAGAATGTGAAAAAAAAATCCATGAATTCACATGGTAGGATTTGTAAAGAATTTATTCGTAAATCAGGGTGGAAAATAAGTATTTGGTCACCTCAAACAAGGAAAATCCCTGGCTCTCACAGACCTGTAACGTCTTCTGTAAGAAGCTTTTCTGTCCCCCACTCGTTACCTGTATGAATGGCACCTGTTTGACCTCATCATCTGTATAAAAGACACCTGTCCACAGCCTCAACCAGTCAGACTCCAAACTCCGCCATGGCCAAGACCAAAGAGCTTTCGAAGGACACCAGGAAAAGAATTGTAGACCTGCACCAGACTGGGAAGAGTGAATCTACAATAGGCAAGCAGCTTGGTGTGAAAAAATCAACTGTGGGAGCAATCATCAGAAAATGGAAGACATACAAGACCACTGATAATCTCCCTCGATCTGGGGCTCCACGCAAGATCTCATCCCGTGGGGTCAAAATGATCATGAGAACGGTGAGCAAAGATCCCAGAACCACACGGGGGGACCTGGTGAATGACCTGCAGAGAGCTGGGACCAAAGTAACAAAGGTCACCATCAGTAACACACTACAACGGCAGGGAATCAAATCCCGCAGTGCCAGACGTGTTCCGCTGCTGAAGCCAGTGCATGTCCAGGCCCGTCTGAAGTTTGCCAGAGAGCACATGGATGATACAGCAGAGGATTGGGAGAATGTCACGTGGTCAGATGAAACCAAAGTAGAACTTTTTGGTATAAACTCAACTCGTCGTGTTTGGAGGAAGAAGAATACTGAGTTGCATCCCAAGAACACCATACCTACTGTGAAGCATGGGGGTGGAAACATCATGCTATGGGGCTGTTTTTCTGCCAAGGGGACAGGACGACTGATCCGTGTTAAGGACAGAATGAATGGGGCCAAGTATCGTGAGATTTTGAGCCAAAACCTCCTTCCATCAGTGAGAACTTTGAAGATGAAACGAGGCTGGGTCTTCCAACATGACAATGATCCAAAACACACCGCCCGGGCAACAAAGGAGTGGCTCCGTAAGAAGCATTTGAAAGTCCTGGAGTGGCCTAGCCAGTCTCCAGACCTCAACCCCATAGAAAATCTGTGGCGGGAGTTGAAAGTCCGTGTTGCTCGGCGACAGCCCCAAAACATCACTGCTCTTGAGAAGATCTGCATAGAGGAATGGGCCAAAATACCAGCTACTGTGTGTGCAAACCTGGTAAAGACCTATAGTAAACGTTTGACCTCTGTTATTGCCAACAAAGGTTATGTTACAAAGTATTGAGTTGTATTTTTGTTATTGACCAAATACTTATTTTCCACCCTGATTTACGAATAAATTCTTTACAAATCCTACCATGTGAATTCATGGATTTTTTTTTCACATTCTGTCTCTCACAGTTGAAGTGTACCTCTGGTGCAAATTACTGACCTCTGTCATCATTTTAAGTGGGGGAACTTGCACAATCGGTGGCTGACTAAATACTTTTTTGCCCCACTGTATATGGTATCACTCTTGGCTGGAAGCAGCTTAAACAATGGAAAAAACACAAACTTTGTCCAAAAACCTCTCATGTTTAACTGTTTTCCACTTTTTCTTTGGTCATTTTAGCCTTTTTGTCCAGGGTGAAGGGAGCATCTGCCATCAAACAAGAAGACAGCTGCATGTAACTACGATGGTGTTTGCTAGTTCACCTTACATGCATTAATGTAATAACGTGGTTAGCCTACTCAACGTAAATTACACACGAACAACATTAAGCTACTCACGCAGAGAAGAACGGCTGCTGCTGCATCATCATCATCATCATTTCTGCTACACTGGCAGGGCTAGGGGCCAGGACTCTCCTCTTCGGGTTTTTGGGGGATGTTTCTAACTCCGGGTCTGATAACAGGCACCACACCCGCAGTAGATGTGCTCGGTGTGAGGTCTCGCAGCAAGCTATCAAATACGGCGCATTTCTCGGCTTTTAAAAAAACGCTATGCGTCGCCAGGTGTTTCATCAGATTTGAGGTGTTACCTCCTTTGACAGTATCACAGTATCAGCTTAAAGCACTTGTTGCAGCTGCTGAGTTTGCATCTTTTGCTGTGAAGTACAGCCAGACTTTGACCGCTTCGCCTTGGGCATTTTTAATCTGTAGCTCTGCTCTAAAAGAACGTACGTACCTGGACCCGCCTACTATCCTCGGAAACTTAAAATGATTGGCTAGAATCTAAAATGTATCACAGCTCAGGAAAATAAAGCACCGAAATGTGCGCTGCTTTTCGGTCTGGTTACTACCGTTTATGTCAGAACCGGTGCCATCATGGCACCGGATACCGGTACCCATCCCTAGTGATAACCCACTGAAGCACCAGCAGCATGGACTGATTCTTCTATAGCGCTTCTCTACTCTGCCGAAGTACTCAAAGCCTGTATACAACATGCCACATTCACATTCTCACAAGCACTTTCTCTGTACTTATTATCAGTCCTTTATTTATCCAGGTAAAAAATCTCATTGAGATTAAAAATCTAATTTTCAAGAGAGACCTGGCATCATGGCAAAAAAGGCAACTGAGTGCTTTCTAACTACACTCACACACGTTCATGCTGCGATGGATGCATCAGAGAGCAACTTGGGGTTAGTATCTTGCCCAAGGATACTTGACATGCAGACTGGAGGAGCCTGGGATCGACCCACAGCTCTACCTCCTGAGCTACAGCCACCCCAAGAAACAAGAAACCAGTATCGCTGATCGGCACCGTCACAGTGATGTGAGGATATTCACTTACGCTTGAACCGTTTCTCTCTCCAGCAGAGCTTCATTAAGGAGCTTGTTGAGCTCCTGTTCATTCTCCTGAGCATCAATCACCCGCTCAGCCAGGTCCCGCAGCCTCAGCCTCCTTCGGGGATTAGGAAACGATGGGTTCACCACCTGTAATCCAAAGGTTAGAGTTTAGGATTTCTTGCCTCCTCATAAAAGTCTGCTCTTTATCCAGTCACAAGTATAGACTAACTAAATAGATAAGCAAAGTGCATGCTGGAAAAATGAGGTTAATTCTGGAGGATCTAGAGCAGGGGGAGGCAACTCCAGGCCTCGAGGGCCGGAGTCCTGCAGGTTTTAGACGTGTTCTTGATCCAACACAGCTGATTCAAACGGCTGAATGACCTCAACATGTCCTGAAGTTGTGTTGACACAGGGTGATGTCTAAAACCTGCAGGACACCGGCCCGCGAGGCCTGGAGTTGCCTACCCCTGATCTAGAGTAATAAGGTTCATCAGATGTTTCCTGGAGCTGCTGATGAATCCTGCCAGAAGTTGAACTTCTGATCTCGTCACTGAACATTATCCCAGAATCCTTGTAGTGGAAGAGCTCCTCCTGATACATGCTGCCACATGTTTGTGGTGACCTTT